>NC_041385.1:285571053-285600805 GCF_002162155.2 Triticum dicoccoides
GTGGGCTGCAGGTAATGTTTCTCTCCTCTCTTTTATTTCTATTCTGTTTTATATTTTTCTATTTCTGCAATTTGTTTTAGGATTTGTTTTAAAATATCAAATCATTTTATAAAATCCTGGAAATAATTATGGGTACTTTCTGAATTATTTCAGTGACCCTTATCAATTTCCAACATTTATTTGAGCATTTAAATTATTTATAGTATTTAAATGCCCAAAGTCAAATACAATATGATTTAATTCAAAAATCCAAAAATGACCTAGGAATATAATCATCATTTTTGGCAGAGGTTTCCACCTTAACCAGAAATCATGAACTTTTCTTAGGAACCTTTTGGGTTTATTGAAAAGATTTTAATTCACCCTAGTTGAGTTGATTTAATGCTAGGGTTTGAACATCCCCATTTCAATTTTAGGAAAAATTTAAACATGATGCAAACATGAAGCTAGCCTAGAGCACTACCAGCAGCTAGGGATGTGACAAAATCCTACTGAGTGGTGAGCCAGACTCCCACTCGGAGGCTTAGCCGCGAATCCGATTCGCCTACGTTTATCAAAATCCTACCGAGTGGTAAGCCAGCCTTTCACTCGGGGGCTTAGCTGCAGTCCAAGGACTCGCCTAAGTTATAAAAATCCTACCGAGTGAAGAGCAGCCCTCTCACTCGGGGGCTTAGCTGCAGTCCAAGCACTCGCCTAAGTTATAAAAATCCTACCGAGTGAAGAGCAACCCTCTCACTCGGGGGCTTAGCTGCAGTCCAAGCACTCGCCTAAGTTGTAAAAATCCTACCGAGTGAAGAGCAGCCCTCTCACTCGGGGGCTTAGCTGCAGTCCAAGCACTCGCCTAAGTTATAAAAATCCTACCGAGTGAAGAGCAACCCTCTCACTCGGGGGCTTAGCTGCAGTCCAAGCACTCGCCTATGTTATAAAAATTCCACCGAGTGAAGAGCAACCCTCTCACTCGGGGGCTTAGCTGCAGCCATGTGCTCGCCTAAGTTATAAAAATCCTACCGAGTGAAGAGCGACCCCCTCACTCGGAGGCTTAGCTGCAGCCCTGTGCTCGCCTAAGTTATAAAAATCCTACCGAGTGGTAAGCCCGACTTCCACTTGGAGGCTTAGCTGCGGCCCAGTGCTCGCCTAAGTGGACCGCAGGATAAGTCGATTGCAATAAAGGCGCCTTGCTTTGAACCTGCAAAAGACATCTCGAGCCGAAGACAATCGTATTCAAGCACCAAATTCAAGTTTGAATCGACATCTAAAGGAACCGAAAGTGCTCAGGCTTCAAGCCCGTTAAGGTTTGTCGGTTACAATCCCACTCGGCATACCGAGGCAAATTTAAAGTATCGAGCCAGAAGAAGTTTTTTACCCCTCCTGTGGAGGGCTGGAATGTCACTCCCTAGCTAGTCATGCATCAGAGTGTGTGCATCATGTTTAAAATTCCATTTAATTTGAAATGGGGATTTGTGAAACCCTCAGAATCATTTCTGAAAAATGACCCAAATAAAAATTTCTCCAAAAGGGTCCAAGAAAATGCTCATGTTGCTCTCTGAAAATATTGGACAGAGATAAAAATCAAACCAATATTTTTAAGAGCTCATAGGTATTTATTTTGGGCATTTGGAATTAATGCATAAATATTTGCATTGGAAATATATTAGTTATATATATTAATATATGTCCAAATATTATGCCATTTATAAAGGAGCTCTGGAATAATATATCTAGCTCCTGCAAAAATTGGCATAAGGTAAATAAATGATTTAATATATTATTTAATCAAAACAAATGTCAGAAAATTAAAAAAACAGAAAAAAATAAAAGGGAGGACCTTACCTGGGCTCCTCCCTGTGCAGCCCAGCCAGCTGGCCGGCCTAGCCAGCAGGCGGCCCAGCCCGCCTCCCTCCTCTGTCGTCTTCGTCCTCGACAGAGGGAGGGGAGTGTGGCCGGCGCGCGCGCGCGCCACCGTGCCACGCCACCTGCTCGCCTGCCTGCCTGCCCCTCCCCTCCTCGTCTCGATGCCCCGGACGACGCCACGCCCTCCCCCCTGCTCTCTCTCACTCTCCCGCGGTTCTTCCCTCCTCTCCCTCGCTCTCTCTCTCACGGCCGAACACCACCATCGCCGCCGTTCGCCATAGCAGCCGTCACCGGCCACCCCTCGCCCCTCCGCTGAGCTCAGGAGCTCCGCCGCGACCCCCTCTTCCTCCCCACCAAGCCAAGCCCCTCCGGAAGCCCTGCATCGCCGCCCACGTCGCCGTTCCCCTCCTCGGCCACCGGAGATCGTCGCCGTCGAATCGAGAGCTACCGGACGTCCCCGAGCCCGCTAACCATCCCTGCAGCTCCGCGGTGAGCCACTGACCCGATTCCCCCTTCCCCCGTCGTCCCTAGCATCCTGTAGTTGCCGCCCCGTTGAGCTCCGAAGGTCGCCGCCGCCGTGCCTCGTCGCCGCCGTGGCTGGAGCCGTTGTAGCTCGAAGCCGAGCACACCATCGTGCTCCACACCTCACCAGGAGCACGTAGCACGCCCTAACGCCTCCCCTAGCGCCCTGCATCGCCTAACCCGCCGTTGGCCGAACTCCGGCCACCGCTCACGAGCTCGCCGTCGTCGGTACCGGCCACCTCAGGCACGGCCACCACCACCGTTCGACGCGCGGGAGCAAGGGCTCTCCAACGAGCCCAAGCACGGCCTCGCCCGTGCCCTGTAGCGCGTTTCCGCATCGCGCCGCCGTCTCGGGCCTCGCCGGCGTCATGTCGCCGGTGGGTTTGACCCACCTTGACCACGGCAGGACCCCCCCTGTGTCCCTGACAGGTGGGCCCAGCCCTGTTAGCTAATTAGGATTAGCACTAACCGAATTAGTTAAACTAACTACCCCCCTGACACTGACCAGTGGGCCCCAGCGCCACTAATTCCTAATTAGGATTAAATTAACCCTGTTAAACCCCCCCTGTCACTGACGTGTGGACCCCACACGTCAGGTTTGACCCCAGCCAGCCGCAGTTGACCACTGACGTCATGCTGACGTCATGCTGGTGCAATATTTATATTTCTGGATTTAATTTAAATCAGGAAATTCCAGAATATTATTTAAACTTCAAAAATTCATAACTTTTATTCTGTAACTCCAAATCAGACAAATTATATATGAAAAATGATCAGAAAAATCCAATCTATCCATCTGTACTATTTTCATGCATGATCAAACAAGTTAAATTGATGTTTTAAGCAGAATAAGGAAAAGCACTTAAAAAGGCCATGTTTAAGTTTGAAATTTGAATCTTTGATTCAAATTTGTTCAAACCCTTCTGGTTTTAGTTGCATTAGCCCAACACACTCATATTGCCATGTTTCATGCATGCATCATATTGTTGCACATTGTTTGGTGATGGTTGTGTATCAGTGTCCTTTACGACAGGTTCTGCCTCCGAGGAGTACCGTGATTACCCTAACGAAGAACCGTATCAGTGCATCGAACCATCAGGCAAGCAACCAACCATTTGATCATATCGATACAATCCCATGTTCTCGCTCCTGCTCTCTTTTACTGCATTAAGACAACGCGTTTCAAACTGCTGTGTGCTACGGTAGTTGAACCCATTTCCTCTGCATGACCTGTCATTGCCACAGTAACTAGATGAAACCCACTAGCATGTGTAGGAGTTGCTTGAGCCATATCTATGTGTTGTTCCTACCTTGCTATGCCTGCTATGCTTAGAGTCGTGTTAGGTCTGGTTCATCTGGGTGATGGGCTAGAGTGAAATGATTATGTCGGTAATGAGAGTGGTGTGGTGAACACGATTTGGTAAAGGTATCGATGAGAGGCCATGTAGGAGTACATGGTGGGTTGTTTCATTGAAGCCGACCTTAAGCACTGAGATCTGTATGTGTGATTTAAGAATCAGCTACTACCATGCATTGGGCCCGAAACCAATGGACCCTCTCGGCTTCTTATTCACCCTAGTTCTCCGTCCAGGAGTTGCAAGTAGTTTCTGGTGTTTGTAGCCTACTGGAGGCCGTGGACAGCGCTGACCGTAGGGGTGGGCTGTGATGCGGTAGGTACGTGGCACAGTGTACCGAATACCCGTTAGGTATCTCGGGAACCCTGTTCACATCGTTCGGGGCCGTATGGGAAACCTCGGCCGGACTCCCTGCGGATGGAACCTGAATAGGCGATAAACC
The DNA here is from genome assembly GCF_002162155.2 of Triticum dicoccoides. Lineage (NCBI taxonomy): Eukaryota > Viridiplantae > Streptophyta > Magnoliopsida > Poales > Poaceae > Triticum > Triticum dicoccoides. The sequence goes on from NC_041385.1 coordinate 285,575,224, forward strand.
TGGACTAGAGGCTTAAGTGTTTAGGTAGGTCGTGGTCTACACCCACGTCGGCTTTCGCTTGAAGTCTGCCGAGCACATGTCGTGTGCAGACGCTAAGTGGTGGAAACATGTATGAAGAAGTACACCCCTGCAGGGTTACCATAATCTATTCGAATAGCCGCGTCCGCGGTAAAGGACTACTTGGTTGCCTATACAGTTCATAGACAAGTAAATGGAAACTGTTAAAAGCCTCAAGATAAGTGTGAGTGCCGAGGATGGCTCTTCCGTAGGAAGACGGAGGGGGATCCTCGGTAGTGTATTGAAGTGGTGAGTAGTGGACTCGTGTGCGCAAAACCATTTCAAGTTGGAGTATCGTAGGATAGTCTAGCCAAGAGTCAAAGCTGGCTTGCTGCAATAACTCCACCAACCCTTCTTGATAATATGCATGTATGTAGGATCTGATGTAAGTCTTGCTGAGTACCTTTGTACTCATGTTGCTATAATTTACATTTTTTACAGAAGACGCTGCAACCCCTTCTGATGGGTTCTATGTAGACGTTGACATCAACGAGTAGGCTAAAGACCCAGGTGGTGACCCTGAGCTTGTGAAGGACCACGTAGTATAGCTAGGCTTTCCAAGCCTCTTTTATTTTACTAGTTGTCTGTACTCAGACAAGTTACTTCCGCTGCTGGTTTGTATGACTGTATGACTTGATTGCTGGGTCGTGTGACCCGTACCTTTGTGTATGATATGTATGGCTCCCTGAGCCTTAAATAAAGTACTGGTGTCGTAGAGTCATGTTGTGATGCTTCGTTGTATTTGCACATATCGAGCATATTGTGTGTATGATTGAAATGCTTGGTATGTGTGGGATCTGACTATCTAGTTGTTTATCTTTAGTAGCCTCTCTTACCGGGAAATGTCTCCTAGTGTTACCGCTGAGCCATGGTAGCTTGCTACTGCTCTGGAACACTTAGGCTGGCCGGCATGTGTCCTTCTTCGTTCCTGTGTCTGTCCCTTCGGGGAAATGTCACGCATTGAGTACCGGAGTCCTGTTAGCCCGCTACAGCCCGGTTTACCGGAGTCCTGCTAGCCCAGTGCTACAGCCCGAACCCACTTGCTGCTGACCGACACGTTCGAAGCTGGGTCATGGATGCCTGTCCCTGTAAGTCTGTGCCACTTTGGGTTTACGACTAGTCATGTCAGCCCGGGCTCTTTATCATATGGATGCTAGCGACACTATCATATACGTGAGCCAAAATGCGCAAACGGTCCCGGGCAAAGGTAAGGCGACACCCGTGGGGATACCGTGCGTGAGGCCGCAAAGTGATATGAGGTGTTACCGGCTAGATCGATGTGACATCGAGTCGGGGTCCTGACAGCGTTGGCATCAGAGCCGGACTGCCTGTAGGTTCTCCAAGCCAAACTGGTCGATGTTGAGTCTAGAAATTCTTTAGTTATATGTAGGGGAATTGTTTGTGGGTTGGAACGTAAGGCTCTTTTTACTCCTCTATCTTATGACATTCTGATCTGAGTCAGTCCATTCTTCCACCGGGGGTTAAGGAATTAGGATCTGTTCTCTCTATCAGGATCACGTGTTACTAATCAGTAGTACCTTATAGGTTTGATGGATACAAGCGTAGTTCAATCCTATTACCACATTATGTTGCTAGGATGGTCTCGGAACTTTGATATGATGATATTGAGTGTGTATGTAATCCTTTGTCAAATGTCTCAAATCCTTCTTGAGCATTTACAGCTGTTATGCTGCCGAAATTTTGCTACAAATTCTAATGCCTTTGCATTATGATTGTGCTTTCAGATGGCCACTCGCGACCTCAATCAAGTGGTTCGCCTGACTCGATGCCTAGATGTACCCGGCCATACTGCCAAGTTGGTCAGGGTAATGACTGAGGCTGGATACCGCTGGTATCCTGAGTACACGGTCGAAGAGCAATTTCGGGACTTTAATCAAAGCCAGTATCTCTGCACTGTCAGGATATTTCCATCTTATCCTGGATCCACCGAGCCCCTTCACTGCTCCTATGGACTCGGGGTTACTATTGAGATGGCTGTGCAGGACGCCGCCTACTCTATGATGACCATTATGCGAGTCAGATCTGGTCTATTTCGGGACTCTGATTTCTGGTATATGCCAGGATCACTTCTGGGAGCACAAGGGTATCTCCAGGCTATCTATGCTGACCCCACCCAGGAGGATTCACGGACTCGCACCACTGCTGAGATGCTCGAGGATAAGGACCGTGAAAATCGGGCCTTGAGGTTAGAGCTCTTCAATACCCGTGCTGACCACTGGGCCACTTTGACTCGGTTCGCACCGGCGGTGCAAGCTGGATATTCAGATATGCACGATCTCTATCCTGTGAGATCTGCTCTGCCAGACGTGATGGGTTGGCATGATGTAGGAGGCATCACCCCACCTCGCGGTCCCCGCAGGCCACCGTCTATTGGTCCAAGACCTCATCCTAGCCCTTGTGGTCCACAAGCTACGCGAGATCGTCTGTTTCCGGATGATCATGTTGAGCTTCCAGGCTATGGAGGTGACTTCTACGAGGACTACTACGGATCGGTCTGAGTTAGTGGTAGTATCACTAGTTCGCACTAGCTGTGTCGTCTATTGTCCCGCGTGACTCGTGGGATATGACCTAGTTTGTACTCTTTCCGGAGGTGTAGAAAAATAATGTATAGGAGCTTGGGATGCCTCCGATGAGATGTAATCCTTTTTTTCACCGTAATAGTACTTTGTTTGGTCTTGTACTAAACCCTGTATGGTGTGTATGACGATGGAATAAAAGAAGCAGTTTCTGTATCTACCATGTCATACGGATGATCATCTTGCATTTCGAGTTATTCCTTACATTTTATATCCTATGTCGGAATTTTATCATCCTGACTAAATCATTGTCTTGTTTACCTAGGATGGTCAACACGCGTACTAACCCTGCTCCTCAAGAGCAGGCCGAAGGCAGTGAAGTCAGGAATGCAAATCTGCCTCATCCTCCTTCCCTAGCCGAGGTTATGATGGAAGCTGAGAGAAACAAGCGGGAGACCAACCGTTTGTTGGAGCGTATTGAACAGAACACAGCACACCATCAGAGGACTAACGTGGTGTCACTCAGTGATTTTATCAAATTACATGCACCCACGTTCCACCACTCCGTCGAGCCTCTCGACGCTGATGACTGGCTTCGTAGTATCGCTCACAAACTGCGTTCCGCGCTGGTAGCGGAGGCTGACAAGGTCACCTTTGCTGCATATCATCTTGAAGGCCCCGCCAGTCTATGGTGGGAGAATTATGGAGCTATGCGCCCGGCGGGCCATGTCACTACTTGGGCTGAATTCAGCGAGGCTTTCCGTGAACATCACATTCCGGAGGGTCTCATGGACCGTAAACGTGAGGAATTTTGCAGTTTCACCCAAGGCCGACTTTCTGTGGATGCTTACAGCAGGGAGTTTGGTAACCTCGCACGATATGCAACTGAGGAAGTGTCTACTGATGCCAAGTAGCAAGCAAGGTTCCGTAAGGGCCTTAGTCCTGAGCTTCGCTGTGACCTCCGTCTGCATGAGTGCACATCTTTTCAGAAACTTGTCAACAAATCCATCAGTGCTGAAACTGGTCAGACTGACTATGACGCAACACGCAAGCATGGCCGTGACATGGGTTCCTCATCCGGTGCTGGTCCTCAGAAGCGCCGCGTGTGGGTACCCAACACCGCCCTGCCACCCAGGTTCACACCGAGGCCATCTTTCCAGGCGCCTCGCCCTGTTCAACAGTCTGCACCAGCCAAGCCCTATGGGGGTCCAACTAACAATGCTCCTCCACGTACCAGTTCCGTGACTTGTTTCAAGTGTGGGGAATCTGGTCACTATATGCGTGAGTGTCCCCAGACCAACCCCAACCAGTCTGCTAAAGCTGTTGGCCGTGGCAAGCCGACAGGGAAAGTGTTCCACGCCAAGCCGGTCACCGCCTCACGTGGCCATGTCAACTGTATCTCGGCCGAAGAAGCTCAAGAGGATCCCAACGTCGTTCTCGGTACGCTTCTTGTTAATTGCCACCCGGCATCTGTTCTTTTCGATACATGAGCCTCTCATTCATTTATATCCGAGAACTATGCTCGTTTGCATAACACCGCATTCTGTGACATGCCATCCACTATGGAAATTTCTACTCCTGGTTCTAGATGGCAGACCTCTAGGGTAAGTTATGGAAATGAAATCCAAGTCGACAGACTTGTTTTCCTCGCGTCTTTGATAGCCCTTAAATCTTCAGATATTAATATCATTCTGGGTATGGACTGGATGTCGGCTCATCATGCCCAAATTGACTGCTTCTCTAGGACTGTTCAACTCACTCACCCTTCGGGCAAGATAGTCAATGTCTTGACCCGATTAGCCAAGCGACAGTTATATTCTCTTAACGCCAGCCCTTTGCCAGACCTTGAGGACATTCCGGTAGTCCGTGACTTCCCGAATGTCTTCCCAGAGGAATTGCCAGGTGTTCCACCTGACAGGGATGTCGAGTTCGTAATAGACCTCATCCCCGTAACCGTTCCGATTGCTAGAAGACCTTATAAGATGGCACCACTAGAACTAGCCGAGCTTAAGAAACAACTCGATGAGTCCTTGAAAAAGGGTTTCATCCGCCCTAGTTCATCTCCGTGGGCTTGCCCCGTCCTATTCGTCAAGAAGAAGGATGGTACGGACCGGATGGTTGTAGATTACCGACCTGTCAACTTGGTCACAATCAAGAACAAATATCCACTCCCCAGGATCAACGACCTTTATGATCAGCTCGCTGGATCCTCAGTCTTCTCCAAGATGGATTTGAGGTTGGGCTACCATCAAATCAAAATCAGAAACGGGGACATTCCTAAAACGGCCTTTGTTACTCGTTATGGCCAATACGAGTACACCGTCATGTCCTTCGGATTAACCAACGCTCCAGCCACCTTTTCTCGGTTAATGAACTCAATCTTCATGGAGTATTTGGACAAATTCATCGTGGTTTACCTCGATGATATACTCATCTACTCCAAGAACGAGGAAGAACATGCCGAACATCTAAGGCTAGTGTTGAAGAAACTTCGAGAGCACCGCCTTTATGCCAAGTTTTCCAAATGTGAATTTTGGTTGTCAGAAGTGACCTATCTGGGTCATGTAATATCTGGTAAAGGTATTACTGTTAACCCTGAGCGAGTTCAAGCCGTCCTTAATTGGACTCCACCTGAATCGGTCAAGCAAGTTCGGAGTTTTCTGGGCTTAGCGAGCTATTGTCGTCGCTTTGTCGAGAACTTCTCCAAGGTTGCTAAACCTCTAACCGAACTCCTCAAGAAAGATAAGAAGTTCGAGTGGACTCCACAATGTGAGCACAGCTTTCAGGAACTGAAAAGACGCCTGACTTCTGCTCCCGTACTGGTACCGCCAGACTTCTCCAAGGACTTTGTTATCTACTACGACGCCTCGCGACAAGGACTAGGTTGCATTCTCATGCAAGATCGACACGTAATTGCCTACGCCTCACGGCAATTGCACCCACATGAGGAGAATTATCCTACTCATGATCTAGAGCTTGCAGCCGTAGTCTATGCACTTAAGACCTGACGACATTACCTCCTCGGTAATCGTTGCGAAATATTCACTGATCACCAAAGTCTGAAGTACATCTTCACCCAACCGGATCTGAATCTCAGGCAAAGACGTTGGGTTGAGTTGATCACAGACTTCGACTTAGGAATAACCTACACCCCAGGGAAAGCCAACGTCATGGCTGATGCGCTAAGTCGTAAATCTTATTGTAACAACCTGATGTTACAACAAAGTCAACCGCTTCTCCATGAGGAATTTCGGAAGCTTAACCTTCACATTGTACCTCAAGGTTTTCTTTCCACCTTGGTGGCAAAACCTACCCTTACGGATCAGATTATCAAAGCACAAAAGGTAGATCCGGGAATTTCCCGCATCAAGAGAAACATTCAGAAAGGAATTGCGAATTGCTTCTCCATTAATGATCAAGGGGTCGTATACTTCGGGAATCGACTAGTGGTTCCCAAAGTGCGAAACCTGAGGCGTTTGATCCTTAAGGAAGCCCATGAATCTCCTCTCACCATTCATCCCGGTAGTACTAAGATGTATCAGGACCTACGCCAGAGGTTCTGGTGGACTAGGATGAAGAGAGAAATTGCTCAGTATATTGCAAATTGCGACGTCTGTCTTCTGTAAAAGCAGAGCATCAACGGCCTGCTGGCACCCTTCAACCCTTAGCTATTCCTGAATGGAAATGGGATAAAATTGGTATGGATTTCATTACCGGTTTTCCCAGGACCAAGAGAGGGAATAATGCTATTTTCGTCGTTGTCGATCGTCTTTCCAAAGTAGCCCATTTCTTACCTGTTCGTGAGAGTATAACCGCTAGTCAGCTGGCAGACTTATACATCTCCCGTATAGTGTCTCTCCATGGTGTTCCTTTGGAAATTAACTCGGATCGAGGAAGTCTTTTCACCTCTCGATTTTGGGAAAGTTTCCAAAATGCTATGGGAACTCGTCTCTCCTTTAGCACCGCTTTCCACCCTCAGTCGAGTGGTCAAGTGGAACGCGTCAACCAGATTCTAGAAGACATGCTTCGAGCCTCTGTTATCTCATTCGGAATGGACTGGGAGAAGTGCCTTCCATTTGCCGAATTCGCTTACAACAGCAGCTATCAATCTAGCTTGGGTAAAGCCCCTTTTGAAGTTCTCTATGGACGACGGTGTCGAACACCCCTTAACTGGTCAGAGACCGGGGAAAGACAATACTTTGGCCCGGATATGATTCAGGAAGCAGAAGAACAAGTTCGTATCGTTCGTGAAAAGTTGAAAACAGCCCAATCTCGTCAAAAGAGTCAATATGACCAAAAACATAAGGCTATGACTTTCGAGGTTGATGAGAAGGCTTATCTTCGGGTCACCCCTCTGAAGGGAACCCATCGTTTCGGTATCAAAGGCAAATTGGCTCCTTGTTACATTGGACCTTTTCGCATTATCGCCAAACGAGGAGAAGTTGCCTACCAGTTGGAACTACCTCCGCACCTCTCCAGAGTCCACGATGTCTTCCACGTTTCTCAACTCAGGCGTTGCTTCTCGGATCCTATCCGTGGAGTGGACCACGAAACGCTTGATCTCCAAGATAATCTTACATATCGAGAGTACCCCATTCGTATCCTCGATCAGGCCGAACGTACCACCCGACGTCATAATATCAAGTTTCTCAAAGTACAATGGTCGCACCATTCTGAGGATGAAGCAACTTGGGAAAGGGAGGATCGTCTTCGACTTGAATATCCCGCCTTCTTCCCGGAGGAACCCAAATCTCGGGACGAGATTCTTTTGAGTGGGGGTGAGTTGTCACACCCTAGCTAGTCATGCATCAGAGTGTGTGCATCATGTTTAAAATTCCATTTAATTTGAAATGGGGATTTGTGAAACACTCAGAATCATTTCTGAAAAATGACCCAAATAAAAATTTCTCCAAAAGGGTCCAAGAAAATGCTCATGTTGCTCTCTGAAAATGTTGGACAGAGATAAAAATCAAACCAATATTTTTAAGAGCTCATAGGTATTTATTTTGGGCATTTGGAATTAATGCATAAATATTTGCATTGGAAATATATTAGTTATATATATTAATATATGTCCAAATATTATGCCATTTATAAAGGAGCTCTGGAATAATATATCTAGCTCCTGCAAAAATTGGCATAAGGTAAATAAATGATTTAATATATTATTTAAATCAAAACAAATGTCAGAAAATTAAAAAAACAGAAATAAATAAAAGGGAGGACCTTACCTGGGCTCCTCCCTGTGCAGCCCAGCCAGCTGGCCGGCCCAGCCAGCAGGCGGCCCAGCCCTCCTCCCTCCTCTGTCGTCTTAGTCCTCGACAGAGGGAGGGGAGTGTGGCCGGCGCGCGCGCGCGCCACCGCACCACGCCACCTGCTCGCCTGCCTGCCTGCCCCTCCCCTCCTCATCTCGATGCCCCGGACGACGCCACGCCCTCCCCCCTGCTCTCTCTCACTCTCCCGCGGTTCTTCCCTCCTCTCCCTCGCTCTCTCTCTCACGGCCGAACACCACCATCACCGCCGTTCGCCATAGCAGCCGTCACCGGCCACCCCTCGCCCCTCCGCTGAGCTCAGGAGCTCCGCCGCGACCCCCTCTTCCTCCCCACCAAGCCAAGCCCCTCCGGAAGCCCTGCATCGCCGCCCACGTCGCCGTTCCCCTCCTCGGCCACCGGAGATCGTCGCCGTCGAATCGAGAGCTACCGGATGTCCCCGAGCCCGCTAACCATCCCTACAGCTCCGCGGTGAGCCACTGACCCGATTCCCCCTTGCCCCGTCGTCCCTAGCATCCTGTAGTTGCCGCCCCCTTGAGCTCCGAAGCTCGCCGCCGCCGTGCCTCGTCGCCGCCGTGGCTGGAGCTGTTGTAGCTCGAAGCCGAGCACACCATCGTGCTCCACACCTCACCAGGAGCACGTAGCACGCCCTAACGCCTCCCCTAGCGCCCTGCATCGCCTAACCTGCCGTTGGCCGAACTCCGGCCGCCGCTCACGAGCTTGCCGTCGTCGGTACCGGCCACCTCAGGCACGGCCACCACCACCGTTCGATGCGCGGGAGCAAGGGCTCTCCAACGAGCCCAAGCACGGCCTCGCCCGTGCCCTGTAGCGCGTTTCCGCATCGCGCCGCCGTCTCGGGCCTCGCCGGCGTCATGTCGCCGGTGGGTTTGACCCACCTTGACCACGGCAGGACCCCCCCTGTGTCCCTGACAGGTGGGCCCAGCCCTGTTAGCTAATTAGGATTAGCACTAACCGAATTAGTTAAACTAACTACCCCCCCTGACACTGACCAGTGGGCCCCAGCGCCACTAATTCCTAATTAGGATTAAATTAACCCTGTTAAACCCCCCCTGTCACTGACGTGTGGACCCCACACGTCAGGTTTGACCCCAGCCAGCCGCAGTTGACCACTGACGTCATGCTGACGTCATGCTGGTGCAATATTTATATTTCTGGATTTAATTTAAATCAGGAAATTCCAGAATATTATTTAAACTTCAAAAATTCATAACTTTTATTCTGTAACTCCAAATCAGACAAATTATATATGAAAAATGATCAGAAAAATCCAATCTATCCATCTGTACTATTTTCATGCATGATCAAACAAGTTAAATTGATGTTTTAAGCAGAATAAGGAAAAGCACTTTAAAAGGCCATGTTTAAGTTTGAAATTTGAATCTTTGATTCAAATTTGTTCAAACCCTTCTGGTTTTAGTTGCATTAGCCCAACACACTCATATTGCCATGTTTCATGCATGCATCATATTGTTGCACATTGTTTGGTGATGGTTGTGTATCGGTGTCCTTTACGACAGGTTCTGCCTCCGAGGAGTACCGTGATTACCCTAACGAAGAACCGTATCAGTGCATCGAACCATCAGGCAAGCAACCAACCATTTGATCATATCGATACAATCCCATGTTCTCGCTCCTGCTCTCTTTTACTGCATTAAGACAACGCGTTTCAAACTGCTGTGTGCTACGGTAGTTGAACCCATTTCCTCTGCATGACCTGTCATTGCCACAGTAACTAGATGAAACCCACTAGCATGTGTAGGAGTTGATTGAGCCATATGTATGTGTTGTTCCTACCTTGCTATGCCTGCTATGCTTAGAGTTGTGTCAGGTCTGGTTCATCTGGGTGATGGCTAGAGTGAAATGATTATGTCGGAAATGAGAGTGGTGTGGTGAACACGATTTGGTAAAGGTATCGAGGAGAGGCCATGTAGGAGTACATGGTGGGTTGTTTCATTGAAGCCGACCTTAAGCACTGAGATATGTATGTGTGATTTAAGATACAGCTACTACCATGCATTGGGCCCTGAAATATGACCCCGCTCGACTTCTTATTCACCCTAGCTCTCTGTCCAGGAGTTGCAAGTAGTTTCTGGTGTTTGTAGCCTACTGGAGGCCGTGGACAGCGCTGACCGTAGGGGTGGGCTGTGATGCGGTAGGTACGTGGCACGGTGTACCGAATACCCGTTAGGTATCTCGGGAACCCTGTTCACATCGTTCGGGGCCGTATGGGAAACCTCGGCCGGACTCCCTGCGGATGGAACCTGAATAGGCGATAAACCTGGACTAGAGGCTTAAGTGTTTAGGTAGGTCGTGGTCTACACCCACGTCGGCTTTCGCTTGAAGTCTGCCGAGCACATGTCGTGTGCAGACGCTAAGTGGTGGAAACATGTATGAAGAAGTACACCCCTGCAGGGTTATCATAATCTTTTCGAATAGCCGCGTCCGCGGTAAAGGACTACTTGGTTGCCTATACAGTTCATAGACAAGTAAATGGAAACTACTAAAAGCCTCAAGATAAGAGTGAGTGCCGAGGATGGCTCTTCCGTAGGAAGACGGAGGCGGATCCTCGGTAGTGTATTGAATTGGTGAGTAGTGGACTCGTGTGCGCAAAACCATTTCAAGTTGGAGTATCGTAGGATAGTCTAGCCAAGAGTCAAAGCTGGCTTGCTGCAATAACTCCACCAACCCTTCTTGATAATATGCATGTATGTAGGATCTGATGTAAGTCTTGCTGAGTACCTTTGTACTCATGTTGCTATAATTTACATTTTTTACAGAAGACGCTGCAACCCCTTCTGATGGGTTCTATGTAGACGTTGACATCAACGAGTAGGCTAAAGACCCAGGTGGTGACCCTGAGCTTGTGAAGGACCACGTAGTATAGCTAGGCTTTCCAAGCCTCTTTTATTTTACTAGTTGTCTGTACTCAGACAAGTTACTTCCGCTGCTGGTTTGTATGACTGTATGACTTGAATGCTGGGTCGTGTGACCCGTACCTTTGTGTATGATATGTATGGCTCCCTGAGCCTTAAATAAAGTACTGGTGCCGTAGAGTCATGTTGTGATGCTTCGTTGTATTTGCACATATCGAGCATATTGTGTGTATGATTGAAATGCTTGGTATGTGTGGGATCTGACTATCTAGTTGTTTATCTTTAGTAGCCTCTCTTACCGGGAAATGTCTCCTAGTGTTACCGCTGAGCCATGGTAGCTTGCTACTGCTCTGGAACACTTAGGCTGGCCGGCATGTGTCCTTCTTCGTTCCTGTGTCTGTCCCTTCGGGGAAATGTCACGCATTGAGTACCGGAGTCCTGTTAGCCCGCTACAGCCCGGTTTACCGGAGTCCTGCTAGCCCAGTGCTACAGCCCGGACCCACTTGCTGATGACCGACACGTTCGAAGCTGGGTCATGGATGCCTGTCCCTGTAAGTCTGTGCCACTTTGGGTTTACGACTAGTCATGTCAGCCCGGGCTCTTTATCATATGGATGCTAGCGACACTATCATATACGTGAGCCAAAATGCGCAAACGTTCCCGGGCAAAGGTAAGGCGACACCCGTGGGGATACCGTGCGTGAGGCCGCAAAGTGATATGAGGTGTTACCGGCTAGATCGATGTGACATCGAGTCGGGGTCCTGACATGGAAGGTGCAATGAATTCATCAAGGTCAATTCCGTCGGCGATCCGAGTGGCAGCTGCAAGGAAAGTTTCCATAAAGGACCTGAAGTCGTGCTTCTTGGTATTGGCCACCCGAAGGGCCACCAGCTTCTCTTCTCGCGCATCTTTGCAGTGGACTCGGGCCAGACACAGAGCGACATCTGCACCACACCGAGCCGAGGACTTCTTCCACTCCTGCACTCGACCAGGGATTGTGTTCAAGCGGGCCATCAGCGACTCAAGGTCATTCTGAAGTGTCTCCTCAGGCCAGAGCGTCGAGTCGATGCGAGATGTGGCGGCCTTCAGCCTTGCGAGATAGTCCACGACAGCTGCAACACGAGACTCCAGTCGGAAAATATCCATGGCAACTTCGTCGTTCACAGGAGAATTGACGGGGTCGAGGTTTGGCTCCAGTCGGCTAGTTTCTTCTTCAAAGTTTTGACAAAATTCTGCAAGGGTGATCACTAAGTCAAGAGGATGGTCGAATGGAAAAATCACGATTGGAAACGTCTGCCAAGCATAGAGATTTACCTTCAAGCATAAGAAACAGCTTCTTGGCAAGTCCACTCAGGAAAGCCTCCAGATCAGTTTTCTTCCCAGTCAATTTGCTGACTTGGTCGGTCAGGGCAGCTTTATCAGTTTTCAGTCGACTGATCTCCTTGTTGGCAATCCCAAGAGCAGCTTTCAGATTGGCATTGTCTTGCTCAAGCTTGGTGACTGAAGCTAACTTCTCGTCAGCAAGCTTGGTCTTCTCAGCTAGCTCAAGGTCTTTCTTCTGTTGGGCCTCTCTTACCTTACCTGCAAGTTGCAGCAAGATCAGATTTTGAAACAAGCAAGGGAAAAAGCAATCGTCAGGGTCTCACCAAACATACCTTCGGTCTCCTCCTTTGCCTTTGTCAGCTTCTCCTGAACCAGCTTCAAGCTCAGCTCGACTTGAGTATGTTTTTGTTCCAGCTCTGAGTAGCGAGCCACAAGATCACAGGAGTTCTGTGAAGAACCAATCGACTAAATGTCAAATATAATTCGCTTCCGAGTGAAAAAGGGAAAAACACACGTTTCTAAGACTACAGCCAAATACAAGCATTCGACCGTAGTCTCGGGGACTACACCCAGTGGGTGCACTCTGCGTGCCCCCACTAATCCTGTTGAAGACAAAGTCGACCAGTCGACCTCAAAAAAAAAGTATGAGATGCATTCTCTAAGACTGTGATCAACTTCAAGCAGTCGACCACAGTCTCGGGGACTACACCCAGTGGGTGCACTCAGCGTGCCCCCACCGGTTTGTGAAATCCAGTCGACCAGTCGACTGACAGAAAGATCGACATCATAAAGCCTAAGGCCGACTGCCAGTAGTCGACCTTAGCCTTGGGGACTACACCCAGCGGGTGCACTCAGCGTGCCCCCGCTAACACGGAGTTTATTCGACACACCCAGTGGGTGACTACTATAAATTCCGGAAAAGAAAAGTTTTTGGTAGCATATCCAACAGAACAAACAGCGGTCGACTGACCTGGACATTGCTTTGGAGGGCAGAACTGGCGTCATAAGCTGCCTGGCTCGCATCCCGGATGGTCTTCAGCTGCTCCATCATGAGTCCCACCTGGCGTATTGCCTCCTTCGCTGCGCCAGCTTGGTCCTCTGGGACGTGGTGCCTCGTGAAGAGGGAGGGCTGCTGAGCACTCGTCAGCGGATTTGCGAAGGACACCGTGTGTCGAGTGGTGTTCTCTTCCTCCACAGTCAGAATCTCAGGCGCCGTCACATCCTGAAGCACCTTACTGGCGGACGCTTTCCGACCCCTCCTGCGTGCCAGTGGTTCTTCATCCTCGTCATCATCAGGAAGATTGATAACAGTATTGGGTGGAGCTGCGGAGAAGAATCAGAATCAGAGATCGCGAGTCAGTCGACTAAGAACGGCGTCAAGAATACAGTACCTGGGTTCGAAGTCGCTGCGTCCTCCATCTCGTGGTCATCAGCCCGAGCTGAGGTTTCAGAAGTAGTAGCACTGCAACTCCAAAGGATCAGTCGACTAGCTTTAACGTCGACCAGAGACAAAGTTCACACAAAATGAGAAGATTCAAACGACACAATTACCCTGATATGGTGGGGATGGACACCTTCATCTTTGGCAGGAGCTTGGTCGGCTTTGGCGGAGCCCCCCTAGGCTGCTTCGGCGCCTTTTCAGTCGGCGCTGGAGAGGTGGTCCTAGGGCGCTTGGTCGACTGCGTCGCAACCCCCTTGCCACGTTCAGTCGAAGGGTCGTGGACGAGCTTCGACCGCCTTTCCGAGCGCGGTGGCACGACCTCCTCCTCTTCCTCCTCGTCTTCGGCGTCATCATCATCGCCGTCGTCGTCATCATCGTCGTCGTCGTCCCCTGCAACGTCCGAGTCCCATTCCTCCTCGTCCTGGATCTCGCCCCCACTCGCCTCACCCTCCTTAGTCGGAGTTTGTGCCCCATTGGGCATCGAGTACAGCTCGGTGAGGGCCTAGCAGATATCAAGACAATGATCAGTCGACCAGTCGGCAGAGTAGACAGGGATGAATGTGACAAGAATGCAGTGGAGAGCAGGGCAAGTGTACCTTATTTGGATCGCTGTTGTGGTCGAGTGGAGGAATCCTTCTGGCTCCGCGTGGGTTGTCCTTGTTTCCGGTGACGGCTGCCATCCATCTTTCCAGAGTGACATCGTCGACTGCTTCTGGATGGACTCTAGTCTCGTCTTCGGTCCCACAGTACAACCACATGCAGTGGCTCCGGAACTGGAGGGGCTGGATGCGACGCCTGAGGAAGACCTCCAGGAGATCCATGCCCGTCACTCCCTCCCGAACCAACTGCACCACGCGCTCCATCAACATCTTCACATCAGCTTTCTCCTCCGGGATCAACTTCAGGGAGGAGGGCTTGTTCACTCGGTCCATGGTAAACTGTGGGAGTCCACTCGACTGTCCCGGCGTCGACTGGTCCCGGCAGTAGAACCAGGTCGACTGCCAGCCTCTGACTGACTCGGGAAAGGTCATGGGCGGAAAGGTGCTCTTGTTCCTCACCTGGATGCCCAAACCCCCACACATTTGGACGACTCGGGTCTTTTCGTCGCCTGGACTCGCCTTCTTCACGGTCTGGGAGCGACACGTGAATATATGCTTGAACAAACCCCAGTGCGGTCGACAGCCCAAGAAACCCTCACACATGGACACGAACGCAGCAAGATAGGCAATGGAGTTTGGGGTAAAATGGTGGAGCTGCGCTCCGAAGAAGTTCAAGAAGCCACGAAAGAAAACACTCGGCGGCAAGGAAAACCCACGATCCACATGGGTGGCCAAAAGCACACACTCACCCTCTTCTGGCTGAGGCTGCCACTCCTTCCCCGGAAGCCTCGCAGCTCCGTGGGGGATCAAGCCCTCGTTGGCCATGTCGAGAATGTCATTCTCAGTGATGGTCGACTGGATCCAGTCTCCTTGGACCCAGCCTTTCGGCAGGCGGGATCTGGACGAGGACCCTCCGCGGCTGGTGGATCTCCCCTTCGCCTTCTCCGATGCCGACGCCTTCTTTGCACGCTCCAGCGCCGCCGTCTTCTCCTTGTCCATGGTCGCCGGCGAGATGCGCGAAGGGAAGTGGTGCGGAGGCGAGAGCGAGCACGCTGGGCGGAGAAGAAGGAAACAGAGAAAGAGAGAGAATGTTGAGGCGCAGCACAGGAATCCTCGCCGGGCGCATTTATAAGGTCCCTTCCGAGTGGATGACAGGTGGGCCCGGTCGATCTAATCATATCTGGAGCAGTTATGCAGACGGGATACGTGGCGAAAAGGGCGGCGCGGAGATCGAGGCGTCCATGCCCCGTCCCATCCGAACGCCGCGGTCCGCCCCGCTTCGCGCGCGTCCCCAAATTTCGCATCCCGCGGAATCCGCGAACAGCAAACCAGTCTGTCAGGCGCGGCGTTTCCGGCGATCCGTCGCTCGGAGATCGTCGAAGCCTGAAAGATCACTCAATGCAAAAAACAGAATGGATCGAGTCGACTGAAGGCAAGTTGCTTCCTGTCGACGAAGAGATTCTTTGGTCCAGAACAGCGCACAACCAGAGCGCAAAAGTTAATCGGAAACGACATCAACTCTTTCTTCACTCGAAGCCTCAATCCATTCGGGGGCTAATGATGGGGTTACGTACCTAGGGTAGGGTCATGGACCTGATCCAAGTAACTTACCCCAGGACATCCTTAGAAGAGGTCGCCTTCCAGTCGACCAACGAGGATTCACTCGACTGGCCTGAAGGACTCGACCACGAAGACTCACTCGACCACCAGGAGGTCAAGAGGCACTCTACACTGCAACGACCTGTAATCAAGTAGACTTTATGATAGTAAAGGCACTTTATGTGGGGCGTTACCAGTAACGCCCCAGACTTAACTCACCTTAAACCCTTTCCTGCGTGGGCTGGCTGGGGTCCTGGCGCACTCTATATAAGCCACCCCCCTCCACAGGCAGAGGGGTTCGGCACCTTGTAGCTCTTATACACATAATCCACTCGACCGCCTCCGGGCTCCGAGACGTAGGGCTGTTACTTCTTCCGAGAAGGGCCTGAACTCGTACATCCTTTGTGCTTACAACCTCTCCATAGCTAGGACCTTGCCTCTCCATACCTACCCCCCACTCTACTGTCAGGCTTAGAACCACGACACCGTCCTCAGGAACTGAGTTCTGTATTTGTGATCCATGAAACAGTTACTACCATGCATTGGGTCCTGAAATATGACCCCGCTCGACTTCTTAATCACCCTTGTCCTCTGTCCAGGAGTTGCAAGTAGTTTCTGGTGTTTGTAGTATGCTGGACGCCGTGCGTAGCACTGACCGGAGGGGTGGGCTGTGGTGCAGTAGGAACGTGGCACGATGTACCAGGCGCCCGTTTGGTGTCTCAGGAACCCTGCACACATCATTCGGGGCCGTATGTGGAAACCTCGGCTAGACTCCCTGCGGATGGAACCTGAATAGGCGATAAACCTGGACTAGATACTTGAGTGTTTAGGTAGGTCGTGGTCTACACCCACGTCGGCTTTCGCTTGAAGTCTGCCGAGCACATGTCGTGTGCATACGCTATGTGGTGGAAACATGTATGAAGAAGTACACCCCTGCAGGGTTAACATCATCTATTCGAATAGCCGTGTCCGTGGTAAAGGACTTCTGGGTTGCCTGTACAGTTCATAGACAAGTGAAAGTGGATACCCTAAAATGCGCAAGATAAGCGTGACTGCTATGGATGGCGTTCTCGTAGGGAGACGGGAGCGGATCCTTAGTGGTGTATTGATATGGTGAATATGTGGACTCGTGTGCGCCACCTCAAAAGAGTTACATGCAGTCGTAATTCAGGATAGCCACCGAGTCAAAGCTGGCTTGCTGCAGTCAAACCCCAACAACCCTTTGTTGATAATGATGCATATGTAGATAGTTCTGATGTAAGTCTTGATGGGTACATTTGTACTCATGTTTGCCTATTTTATGTTTTGCAGAGAAACTTTAGTCTCGCTAGTAGTTCCGCGTGGACTTCAACATTTAGCTTGTTACCTCAGCTACGATCTTGAGCCCTCGGCAGGATATGGTAGTTTGTCGGGCTTCTCAGCCTTTTTCATTTGTAGTTGTCTGTACTCAGACATGTTAAGCTTCCGCATGTGCTTTGACTTGTATGCTCTGAATGTTGGGACGTGAGACCCAAGTTTGTAATAGCTCGCTCCTTGGAGCCTACTGAATAAAATAGTTGAGTTGTAGAGTCATGTTGTGATGCCATGTTGTATTTGCACATATCGAGCATACTGTGTGTATGTTATTGAAATACATGGTATGTGTGGGATCTGACTATCTAGTTGTTTATCCTTGGTAGCCTCTCTTACCGGGAGATGTCTCCTAGTGCTTCCACTGAGCCTTGGTAGCTTGCTATTGCTCCGGAACACTTAGGTTGTCCGTCATGTGTCCTTCTTCGTTCCTGTGTCTGTCCCTTCAGGGAAATGTCACGCGGTGTCTACCGGAGTCCTACTAACCTAGTTGCTACAGCCCAGATTCACTCACTGATGACCGACACGTTCATTGCTGGGTCATGTATGTCTGTCCCTGTAAGTTAGTGCCAATTTGGGTTCACGACTAGCCATGTCAGCCCGGGCTCCTTGTCATATGGATGCTAGCGACACTATCATATACGTGTGCCAAAAGGCGCAGACGGTCCCGGGCAAGGTATGGCGACACCCGTGGGAATACCGTGCGTGAGGCCGCAAAGTGATATGAGGTTTTACATGCTAGATCGGTGTGGCTTTGAGTCGGGGTCCTGACAGCTTTGGTATCAAAGCCTGACTGCCTGTAGGATTACCAAGCCAAACTGGTCGAAGTTGAGTATAGAAACTTTTTAGTTATATAAGGGAATTGATTGTGGGATGGAACAAAGGCTCTTTTTACTCCTTATACCTCATGCCCTCTGATCCGAGTCATCTTATCTTTCCTACGGGGTTAAGGAACTAGGCTTTCTCTTCTTTCTATCAGGATCACGTGTTACTAATCAGTAGACTCATAAGATTGTTGGATTTAAGCCTCAGTTCAGTTTCTACCTCCATATGTTAACTATTGATCTCGAAACCTTGATATTTTGCTTCTGAGTGGTTATGCCACCATTTTTGTAGCATGTCTCAAATTCTTTTGAGCATTTAAAGCCGTTATGTTGTCCGAGTCATCCCAGGTTTCTAAACAATCTGATGCACTTGCAAATCCTTTCCCTTTGGTTTTCATGTTCCTTTGGGCCAGGTTAATCACACTAATTGCTGAGTTGAGGTATTCTATTACCTCGACATATATGTTGGAGTTATTATTATGACCCTAGGTGTCTTAGGAGATCATCTAGTAATCTAGCCATGATTTGTTTCCCAGTGTGATGATTCTAGCCTTTATTCCCGAAAGCATACCGTGATGCCACTTAGTAGTAGGTATTCTACTCCTTGGGTTTTGAACCCGAGATTCACCCTACTTACTTCATGTTTATAGTGTTTGCTAGCTCCTTTAGGTTATTAGTAACCTTTGAGTTAGTCCTCGAGGTTCGTGGTATTCCCTTCTTCCAAATACCATGAACCATTCTTGGCAGAAGTTCTTTTGAACCAAGAGATCACAACAAGAGTACTCTCGAAGAGTTCCCCATTCTATATCGTGACTCTGCCAGTCTTACCTTCTCCGCATGGGTTATCCGGAAGAAAAATGTTGAGCCTTGCTCGACATACTTATCTGTGCATCCACATCTCAGAAAATAGTATGTTCTTTTGGGTTGTCCCTCTTTAGCTATATTCTGACCCCCGTCTATCAATTGATAGTCAGGAATAGTCGTGCACCCGTGTTCATCGATGACTATTTTTTTTGTGGTCCATCAATCCATTCTATTCC
Organism: Triticum dicoccoides; assembly: GCF_002162155.2. Classification (NCBI taxonomy): domain Eukaryota; kingdom Viridiplantae; phylum Streptophyta; class Magnoliopsida; order Poales; family Poaceae; genus Triticum; species Triticum dicoccoides. The sequence continues at coordinate 285,594,158 of NC_041385.1, forward strand.
GGAATGACGAGGAGAAACAAACTCCAGTACTTCATCCATATCCAGGATTGGGTCAAAGCCGTTGTATTCCGCAGATCAAAATGATAATCGAGCTCTTGTTCTACTCTACCTTGGAGTATTACCATCTTTATATCAAGAATGTGTCATGGGAATTGCACACCATCCTATGAACTCTTGACATAGTGATACTTCTCGCCATCATTATTCATTCCTCGGTTTCGTGTTGTTGCAACCGGAATGCCGACAAGTGAATCGTGATGTGTGAAATCTGTACTCCTAGCAACTCCGTTGCTTGGTAGTTAAAGGACAATAATTTCATCCTTAGCATGTTGGTTATTGAATCATCATCCTAAGGTTGATCGTGCTACCTAGTCCTTATTCCTGGTGCACTTTTCAATCAATGAGTTAGGATAGTGCCAATCCTTGCTCTTTTGGTCATATCATCTTGCCTTGAAAAGCAAGATTGTTCTCGAGCTTAGTAACATATCGGTGGTTCATGATCTTCTGAATATCCTCTCGGAAGTATCACCAGGTTCTCACCTGACCGTTATGTTAAGTTCGTAATCAAGTTGGTTTCTTGTAACCGCCCCTTCTCCAAGGATCTGTGTAGGGTACCCCTGAGCTAGTTGGTTAAGCTAAACAACAACTTGGAGAGCTGGAATATGGAAGCTTGTCCGACTTAGCTCATTTAAAGGATTATATTTGTGTGTGTTGAAGAAAGATGATATCTTCATGGATGGATCCCTGTGATCAGTTAATGGACCTATCATCTTATCCAATCTTTGATTTGAGTGTGGGCTATTCTCAAATCAAATCAGAACCAACGATGTTTATAATATTGTCTTACTCGTCATTTTTGCTCGAGCATACTCCATTATATCCTTTGGTCTGACCAATACTATCACCTTGTTCACATAGTTATGGAATTCCATCTTCATGGAAACCTGGATGAATTGTTGTTGAGCCCATCGACAACATCCCTATCTTCTCCATGACTTTGTTGGACATTAAGCTAGTGTTGGAAATTTTGTAAGCAAGGTTTTGTGATCCGTTCATGAGGTATATGTTCGGACGAAAGAAGTGACTTCCTCTAATTCACGTGCACTTGGTGTAAGTTGCCGCCGTGGATCCGACAAAGATTGTTTTTGTCTCTTTGGAATCATCCCAAGTCAGTCATGCATGCACAAAGGATACTATGGTTTGGTAGATTAATTACCTCCACTCCATATGTATTCTGTAGCACACCAAGCCACTGATTGATTTTTTCAAGGAGAAAAAGCTCCTTCTTAAGAGTATACCTTATGCAAGGACTTCGATATCATCGATGATGGTTCCCCACCGGCACTCGGTAGTGTTTTATTGTAAGACTACCATGTGATCATGTTTGTCTGGGACAATGTGTTCACATGTTTTTAGCAGAACTAGCTCATGTGTTTGGAGCTTGCTATCGTAGTTCATTCCCCGAGAATCTCGCAATGTCATCTCGTCGACTTGTGTTGCAAACTTCCATTTTTCTCTCTAGACTTGATGAGTCTAGAATATTCTAACACCAACCAGATCTGAATCTCAGGCGGATATGATGGTTGGAACATGTCCCAAGAACTATAATATTGGTCTCTCTGTAACCCGGTAAAGGGAATGTCGTGGCCAACACACCCAGCCGGAAGACCTATTATTGTAGTATCTTGATTGAGAAAGTTGGCCACCTCCCCATAGGGATTTCGTAAGATTTACTCCCTAGTTGTTCCTTATGGATTTTGTGTTTCCGAAGTTCGACCTTTTACTTGATGTTCTAGATATCAAACCATCTCTATGAATGGGTTACGCCAGCACATCAAGGAGACCATTAGAAGCGGAGTGCTAAATGTCTCTCGGTCGATCATCTAGATTTTGTTTCCTTGTCTCGCTAAGGTGAAATCTGATAAGGTGTTATCTTCCTTTGCATCTGCATCGTCCATCGCTATTCATCATGGTAGTATGTTGTGTTGTCAGCACCCTCGACATGGATGTTGGTAAAACCTTGATGATTATGGAAATGCTCAAGTTCTTGAAAGCATGCACAAGCACTAGGTGCTATCATAGTGACTAACCGGGATTGCTCCCAGCATCCCTGGTTATGCTATAACCATTCCAATAGTGGAATCACTCTCTGCTGTTGGGTTTCTCCCCATTTACTAGAATCATTCCCATTATTTGCATTTTGTTTCCAGCTCACACTGTCATTGTGCCATCCTACCATGGGTCCCATCCATCTCTGACGATAAGAAAAATCATCCATTGCTTTGTCTTCAACAAGGTAATCCACATCAACCATTCTGGTCCGAGTATGTCATCCTTTCAGACTCTTTCAAACGATCGCTCGAGATTTGCCTTAGGTTGGTATAAAGAGTCTCAATGATCTTTGAATCAAAGGTAACTCTTTTTGCCACTTCAGGTAATGGTTCCACGAGTCACCTTCTCTAAGGTGTCTCGCTGTGGTATCATGGCAACTCAACTCCTCACTACGTTGACAGCCGTTCGCCACCCCCTTAAGTGTGGAATTGTTGTCTACCTAGTGAACCCTCGTCATCTGTTACCCTCCATCCATCAAGATGTGTGCTTCGATCTCAGCTTGAGAGTTGTTGCTGTGTCTCATTCTGAGAGTTGATCCTGAGTTGTTCGATCTTCGAGAAGATCGATCCTTCTAGAGTTTTCTTTTCCTCCTGTTGTCATGTTAGTTGGAGTTCTCAGAGCAAGACGATGAGACGATCATGGTGATTGAGCCAACGCCCTTTTGAAGTGCAACCTGGATTGTGAAGATTATGTTAGTTTGCGTTTCCCCTTACATCTTACCCTACGCTTGAATCTCGGGACGAGATTCTTGCTTAGTGGGGGTGAGTTGTCACAGCCCTAGATTAGCCTTGTTTGTCTTTGCATCTCATCATGTCATCATCATAGTTATGTTTATGAAATTTGAATTGAGGTTAGTTGAAACCCTCATAGATCATTTCAGAAATAATCAACATTAAATCTCTTCAAAGAAGTCCAAGAAAATGTTCCTCTTAGTCTCTGAAAATATTGGCAAGAGGTAAAGTTCAAACCAATATTTTTGGTATCTCAGAAACATTTACTTTGGGCCTTTGAATTAATTCAATAACTATTTGCCTAGACTAAATGGAAAAAATTCCTATCCTATGCATCAAATGGCATCTCTTTCTCTATAGGAATTGAGATGCATGTCATCTCACTTCCTATGATTTTCATATTCCTATAAAATCCCTATCCTATGAACGAAAGGAGGCCTCTGTTGGAGTAACTACTATAGCTAGCAGTACTGCTAGTAGAGTAGTTTTCTTCAAGAAGCGGAATTCAACGAAGTCATGATGGTTCCTTCATCCGAGAAACTTCAAAGTGGGAAGTGGGCCTGTGATTTGACGGCTCATTAGTCATTGTTACTGCGGCGCGATGACTGGGGTGACTCTCCCTTGGAGTTCTGCATGCATGGCAAGTGGACCAGGATGGTCGATGTCCCACATGTTGGCAAACGGAAGTATTCTTCTCGACATCGAGGAGCAAGGAAACCGCGTGGTATAGTATCACTACTGATTGGTTCTCAAAACAATAGTATCACTGCTGATTTATAATTATTTTTTATTTCTGATGAATGCTAGCATTTCAACTCTTACTACGAAGAGTGCCAAACACGGCTCGTGCTGGATGTCCTACACGTCAGCGAAAGGAGTGGGACATGAACAACGTGGTAGAGCCCAGCGTAAAAAGACAGTGTGGTAGAGCGTCTCCACTTCTTCCACTTCTGGGTCGGAGACAACACGTAGTAGTACTTAGTGGTATGAACGATACAAAGTGCGACCTGGAGAGAAAGACACGTCTAGTTGGAAGGTCTCGGGGCATACACGTAAACAAATTTAAAAGTTAATATGTCCCTCCAACTAATATAGTAGTAGTAGAGTATTTATGCACGTACTCCATAACATCATCGTGCATTGCACGTACAACATTTAGTGGTAGTACGTACTAAGAGACAAATGCCGCCCAAGAGTTCCCTTCTCGACCTACTTTTGGGTGTTTGGTAGAGTGTATGGAGGGTGCATGAGTCCACACTAGTTTAGCACAAATACACTAGAAGCATGCATGAAGAGAGCATGCATGAAGAGGGGTGTTGAGTTGAGCATGCATGAAGAGGGAACAACTATGCTGAGACGAGAACGCAACCAAATACACCCTATATGCCACGCATGTTCGTACCATTTGTGCCTTTCTACTTCACTTACTGTGCTACATTACTCAGGTTCGTACGTCCACTCCTGGTTACATGTCAGTCTCGTAGTTTCAGTCCCACGTGTTCTTCATATAGATGGAACGATCCTTGCATAACACGTGCACCATGATGCTCGATGTCTCGCGTGTTGGCAAAAGGACGAACAAAGATCACGTAAAAAAATAGAGTGGAAGAACATAGATTCCCGACGACCGAGAAGGAGCAAGGAACCTCGTGGTGGAGCGTCTGCACTCATAATATTTAATATTATTCAGCAATATAAAATCAACCAATCATCTCCACAATGGACTGGAAGAGTACGAAACATGGCAGCCCAGTGTAGTTACATCATACTAGTACATGGCTGCTTCCGTGCGACAACTATCTCTAGTAATCCAGCAGCCTGTATTGCTTTTCCCTCCTCGTCTCTATCAAAGTGCAGCGGGCTAGCGTTTTTGCCATCTGTTGAGGTTGTTTAACTCATCGCATGTTAGCGACATGCCAAGAGCATTCTAAAAAATATTCCTTTCACGTTCTATTTTCAAAAAGAACAAAATCCTTTCACGTACGAATTTGACTGTATGCTTTGAGCAACTTGCATGTCCTATACTGCTCCTGTTTGATACTCTAACTTAGCTAGAGGTTAGACTAACTCATGACTAACCCTGAACTAACTGTAGCCAAAGAGGTGTTTGGGTGACAGGGTTAGATTGACAATAAATGCACTTGATGGAGAGAGAAAAGTGATTTTTCAGTGGTCCCAATGAGAACTATCTCCAGTTAGCACCACTTGGGTTCGGTGCAACTTGCTCCAATTTAAACCCTCATGATTGGATACTTTAAGGCTATTTAAGCCCCAACTAGCTCAAACTAGCTCTAACTCATGGATCCAAACAGGGCCTATGGCCAGTCTCGACGCGGAGCAGTCGCGTGCACCGGGAAGCGGCGCTCCCTCGGCCGTCGCACCTCTTCAAAGCCGGCGCCAGTGAGAGGTCGCCTCCGCTCTGGCCAGGCATTAATGCGACACTGACGCTCCAGGGCGATGCTGACTGTTTCACGCGGGAAGCGCGCGCTGGCAAGGGAGTATAGGTTTTGAACCGTTTCAGGTGTAGTACTGGTAGTTTACAAAACTACTCAATTATTGCACTCAGTTTCCTAAGAAATTGTGGTAAAAAATGTTACTCCACAGCCCGCTTCCCTTCTCCTTCCTCTTCCACCTCCCGCACACGTCCGCGAGAAGCAACCGGTCAACCCCTTATATAGGAGTGCTAGCACAAAAAGATGCATGCATGACCACTAAAATTTCCATATTAAAGCGCCTCTCCGGCGGGAGTATGGCATATGTTTTACCTTCGGCCGGGCCATGGCTACCGGGCCATGGTGACCAAAGAAGAGGCGGTGGGAGGGGAATGAATGCAGCTACTGTTTGGGTTCGCCTTCCGGCTTAAATAAACGCACAGCATCACGTGTACCCGGGGGTGCACAAATTGTAACATACATGTCTGCTTAAGTGGGCGTCACGTAACTGATGTGTGTGTGAGAGAGATTCTGAGAGACAGAGTGTGTGTGTGTGACTCTACTCTTCGGACATGTACCCAACCTTTTGCATCAGGATATAAATATAATGGTATTTACTTTAGCTAGTGATTTGCGTGGCCATGTTAACGTGGTTGTGTCAAAAATTTGTCACTTCCTGCTCATGATTTGCATTATATAATTACAAGCAAGATTATCGTGCATTGCACGGAACATAAATATGCATTTTTTTACAAAACACCTGTTGTGACTGACCCATGCAGGAGTAACCCCGAGAATTTTATCGGAAAACTGGTATCTCGAGAATGTCATTGAAAAAAATGAAAGATGAGAGATAAGGCGAGGAGGAGTGGAGCGTGGTGGTGACTGGTGGTCGGAATGGGTGGAGTCATGGGGATGGACGGCGCTGGCAGGTGGCAACAACCACCATGCTAGATTGTTCCAGAGACTTCCTTTTTTAATTGCTGAGCAATGAGGTTGTTAGAGATAAGGATGTGGAGAGAGGTGCGGGTATCTTTTGTAAAATTATCATAATTTGCTTTCTATCCATCAGATATAGATCATACGGTCTGTATTACAAGATGGCAGGCACACCATCATCGCCAACTCATTTTTTATAAAGGTACAAATGATAAGTTTGCTGACTACTAAAGTAAAGTGGAATTTGTCCATGTTATGCAAGTAAATTAAGGTGATTGTTTATCATACGGGTAAGGTTGGATGAAGGGTGGTAGGAACAAATGCTCCGCCTAGAGCATGTGTGTGTGAGATGGAGTCTTAGTGTGTGTGTGGGGTGTGTGTGTGTGTGTGTGAGAGAGAGAGATATGGAGTCTTATATAGTGTGTGTGTGTGAG
>NC_041385.1:285601112-285663491 GCF_002162155.2 Triticum dicoccoides
GAAGAGAAGGTGTGTGCGCGTGAGAGGAGTCGACATCGAGAGAACGTGTTTGTTCGAGAGACACCGAGGAAGACTACTATATATCAATGGTGCATGTAGGCGAGAATTAAGCAAAGGGATGGTCTTATTGGTGTCGGGGATATAGGGGAAGTGTGAGAGGCGGGGGGGGGGGTAGCTAGAAGGAGATTGTTAAGTGTGAGTGTGTGTTTTACCCATCCAGGCGGAAGTTATGTGCACACAAGAGGAGAACGATTCGATGTGGCGTTAGGATTGAGGGTAATTAAGTACGTATGGAGACATAGAGACCTTGAACATGCATGTGTAAGAGGTATACATGTATACATGGGATGTGTGTGTGTGCGCGCGCGCATGATCGAGATAAAAGAAAGAAGACATAAGTCATAAGATCAAAGACATGGGAGAGACGGATTGGTATGACAATATGCATGCATGTGAGAATGCAGGGAAGAAGGCCCGACAATTGAGCATGTGTTTTTGTCTTTAAGAGATAGTGGCGTCGGCTGGAGCATGCATCTATGGCGAGCAGAGGGAGTGAGGCACAACGATTGTGCAAAAGAGATCAACCTATAAATGCATAGGAAGCAAGAATCCGTGCGAGAAAGAAATGTTGACGGAGAAACTACAGATAGATACAGAGATGGAGATGCTAGCTAGAGGGACATCCACTAGTTTGGGTGTTGGAGATGACCGCCGGGTGGTTCAGACGGTGAAGTTATATATGTGTGTGAGAGGGCACTTGACTGCATGTAGAGAGAAACATATGTTGTGTGCGTGATAGGAATCAAGAGTGAGGGTGAGAAAGAAGGTTGATGGAGAAACAGATAAATAGAAAGGTAAAGATGCTAGCTAGTGTGCGTTAGAGATAGGAGTCGAGTGGATCAGAAGGCTGAGTTATGTGTGTGGGTGTGAGAGAGATAGAGAGAGGGTGCATGTGGGTCACATACAAATAGATATCAGAGAGAAATGAGATCCCGAGAGACGGAGTTTTGTGTCTGCGAGAGACAAAGATATTTCACAACAAGAGCGATAGCTAGAGAGACATATGAGGGAGCGCAAGATATCTCTAGGGAGAGAGAGTGTGTGTGAGCGACATACAAGAGAACAATGGAGAAATATGAGACCCTGGGAGACAGAGTTTGTGTTTGTGTGAGAAAGAGATATTTAAGAGGAAGAGTCGTAGGTTCTCATATCTAAGGAGCGAAAGACATCTCTGTATGAGGGGTGTGCGAGTGGCACACATGGGAATAGTAGAGAGAAATGAGACCCCGGGAGACAAAGTTTTGTGTTTGTGTGAGAGAAAGAGATTCCACATGGAGAATCATAGTTAGAGACACACAGCAGGGAGCGAGATATACTTAGAGAGAGATAGAGTGATGAAGGTCGAGGGAGAGAGTACCGTCAGTGTGTTACGAAGATAAAAGATCATTGTTGACATACATGTAGCACGAGAGATACCTGAGAGAAGATGAATGCGTATAGGTCCAGAGAGATAGTCCTATATAAGCACGAGTGATAGCTATATGAGACGAATATCTGGATTAAAGGGGATTCAAATATTTAAACTGGAGATCACGACATCGATAATATCATAACGCAAATTGGTGTATCAAACATGCATATTCATTTGAAGTTGGGCACACGTGTAATGTTATATAGTTTATCAATATTGGTGATCCATGGATTCTTTAATTACAAAAAATGCATGGTTTATATGCAATTAATATCTAAACGGGATTACACTATATGTTGCGTGTGTGAAACACATTATACATGTTTGAGAAGTAAAAAAAAACCCGCATGAAACACACATTAATTGGAGACAGTTAGCGAGGAATGCATACATTGGATTTCAACATAAAGTGGTTTCAAATATTTGAAAATCTAAATTGATGGATACAACCTGATGAATCTGAGATCATTCCATTTTTAAACCATATTTATGTATAAATGGTGTTGTGCTTTTGAAAGTATATATAAAAAAATGATGTATATAGAATTTAATTCCAATTGAAAATGGATCCCGCTCGAAAAAAATATAGAACAAACAGGATTCGAATTGAGTTGGCACGGTAAACGTGACTCTGCAAAATTTGAATGAAGCGGGGAAAGTCGCAGTAACCGCCCGAAACCAAATCCGCGAGATGGAAATTACTACTGCCTAGCCCTACCACACAAAGCCTATCTGCTGGATTTCTATAGATTCCGATAGGGGTAGGTTTGTAATTTCACCCAAACGTGACGTAACCGCCTCTCACCCGGATTCATACACGGTAGGTGCCAAAACAGAGTGTGTCCTCGGCCGAAATCGACTCCCTCCCCATCATACACGGTGGGCGCCAAAAACAAACTCTCGTCGGCAAATATTTGGTGTATGCGAGATTACCGTCCTATCCCCAACCGACTAATATTGCTGTGATGTAGTAGAAATTTGAAACGGGGGCTAAGTTTGTAAATTCCCTCGCATTTGAGACAAGCGCGCCCTGAATACATGGTTCCCCCTTCCTCTCTACCTCCCTTTTACCCATTCGTACTCCGTGGGCGCCAAAACACCCTCTCCACCCCACCCTCCTCCGTCCGCCGCTGTCTACCACCCCATCCACCGCTGTCCTCCTACACCATGCCGGAGCTGATATGCCGACGCCGCTGTCCATTACAAGAGATCGACTTCTCTCATCCATGGCTTCGGACCGGGATCCTTGCATCCCGTCCTCTCGCTTCATCCTCGCCGTCGTCCACCTTGCCGGTGCCGCTCCTACGACCGTCTCGTCCACCGCGCCCTACCGCCATCATCTACCCTCCTAGATCTGCTTCCATGCTGCTGACAGCCATCGCTACCGCAACATCGTCAAATTCTCAACAGATGCATACAGGGCGCCGCAACAGAGGAGGTACTCTTTCGTATCTGCTCAACTTATTTATCGGAACAAGAAAATAGATCGCCACTACTTTACTCTGATTTCTTGTCTTGGTTGCAAAGTTGCCTTTGTCTGGTTTGCACCTTCAGATCCGCCATGGCACGCTCAACACTGTACACCCAATGCTTATGGTTTTCCCCTTTTATATTCCACACTAGTTAAATCACAGTAGACTAAATTTCAAAATTGGGTCAGTCGATTTTTCAGAGCTCGCCGGAGTTTGCCAATGCGAACGAAGGGGCTCGGGTGGTTGTGGGGCCTCGTTGAACGAAGAAAACTCGACATTGGTGGGGGTTCGGGTGGGGGTGGGGGTGGGGGTGGCGGAGGAACACAGGCGGTGGGGGCCAGTGGTCCAACCGACGGCCCGTGCGGTATTCTGTATGGGAAGAATCAGAAACGAGGAAGAAGAAGGGTTAGGAGACATAGGCTCTTCATCCAACCGCCTGAAATTGTCGAGAGACAGCTAGGAGTTGCTTTCTTAATGCACTCTGGTTCATCATGTGTGGGCACTGCGCAACCAACATTTTATTATCCAAAATCTGCTTGCTCTTCTTTACCATGTTCCTCTTCCATTCTTCTTTAATATGTACTCTCTCCATTCCTAAATACAAGTCTTTGTATAGATTCCACCATGGACTACAGATGGAGAAAAATGAGTGAATCTACACTCTAAAATGTATCTGGATACATCTGTATGTGATCCATAGAGGAAATCTCTACCAAGACTTATATTTTGGAACGGAGGGAGTATGATAGTAGTACAGTATGTTCCTTGTACTGAAGATGAGCAGGGACATTTGCAGTGTAAAGGTCTATACGGTCGGTTGTGATGGACACTTTGAGCCTCTTTGATTCATAGGATTTTGTAAACATAGGAATAGGATTTGTAGTTGCCTGCACTTGAATCCTATAAGAATAGCAAGGAAATGCGGGGAGCTCTGTCGCCTTTGGGAGTTACACTGATATTAGTAGTACCACACCTTCACTTGAAGAAAGCTCGTATCTGAAGCCTTAATATCCGTACCGGCAATACTAGCACATATATTCCAGCAAGTTCCACTTTGCTGATTTTACTCTGATGCTTAAGGTTTTCCTGTTATATCTACACTATGATCTGTGTAGCTGCTTTGTGTCGCACTAGCAACAGTCCACTCTTGAAGCTAAACACTGCAATGACTTACAAAATTGTCACCAAGGCATTGAGTGCCATTCTGGATGCAATAAAATTCATACACTCCACCTGTTGACTCTTGTTCAGAATATGATCCTAATGACTCTTGTTCAAAATTGCCACATATAGAGAGACAACATGGAATTGCATTTCTTTGGGCGCTGTGATTCATCATGAGTGGGCAACCAACATTGTATGCAATGAAGCGGAACCTCAAGAATATGCTTCCTATTCTGTTCTTTAACATGTTCCTCTTTGTTTATTCTGTATTTAGTACGTATAGTATGTTCCTTGTCAGGAAGGGGCGCAGGGACATCTGCAGTCAACAGCTGATAGAGCTGGCCTGTACGTGATTAATAGGCTTCCAATTACTAGCGGCAATACAACACCGTATTTTCAACCCAGTTCCACTTTCCCGATTTATATATCGTGGTTATGGTGTACCCCCGTTATGTACACTATGATCTGCCTAGTTGCTGTGTGCTCTTGTTATCATGGTTTGGCAATAAACTCTCTATACAATATATTATGAACCTATCATCTGCCAACTATCCTTACTTTTGGAGCCTATTTTTCTGAGTACTTGTGCCAGATTATATAAATGCGCGCACTATATTACAGCACACATGAGCTCTCTCATCAGAATCCAGTGATAGCACACAAGTGTTTACAGGGGCACCCCTATATTAGAATATCATCTGCATTACAAAGATAATCTCACAACTATTTATGTTTTCATGGTTCTCAGATACTGTACGCAATTACAGTGAATATCAGAATCCGTGCATCAGAAGAATATTGTGGAACACTGCAATGACTTACAAAATTGGCACCAAGGCATTGAGTGCCATTCTGGATGCAATGAAACTGATACGCTCCCCACCTGTTGATTCCTGTTCAGAATATCATCCTATTGACTATTCTAACCTCGAGGAGTCAAAGGCAGATGGTCTGTCCTGTTCACCCGTCAAGGTGTCTGTTCTAATTTGGCAAGGTTTTATTGATTGTGCGTATCTTGCATATGTTGTCTTGCATTTCTTCTACTTTGTTGCACCGCCATCTGCTTAGTTTACTCATCATATAACTCGAGATGCCATGCCCATCCATTATCAATACATATTCCATCTATCATCATACCATGGTTTCCCACTCAAATGTTGTTCTTGTGCAGCAGACATCAAAAAGGAAGAGGGTGATTGCCGAACCTGAAGGAGCACCGGCAAAGTCCTTGAAAAACGTGGTGGTGCTAGAGAAATCAGACAACACCCAACTTATATTGGCTGTACAACCAGTGACACAAAACATAGGATCGACTCCAGCAGACTGTACCCATACTTCACTGGCCACGCCACTAGCCCCACCACACAGGACCTGCACTCGAGCAAAAGGTATACCGATTTCATTTGCCATAGCACCAGCCGTACCACAGAAAAGTCCCACTCCAGCAAAAATTATAGCAAGTCCATCGACCGAAGACCTATCCCATCTGTAGAGGCGGCCAATTCCTGTAGATTGGAACCCCATTCCATTTATTCCCAGTTTAAGAGAGAATGCTTTCAATGTTGTTAGGGACTACGTGCATATATTCCCATCATGGGAAGATTATAGTGAAGACAAACACCATTTTCACATCTTCCTATCCAACTTACGTGTAAGTGCTATTATTCATGGTTATTATTTTCCTGTTTTTGGTGATTGAACACATCAACGATTTACATTACATTGTTGTAACTAGGTGAGGGTCAATCTGGATAGTCATGATGACCAAAGCTTGCCTGTGCTTTTTAAGGAAGCATTGCAGCAGTATCAGTGTTACCTAAGGAAATCACACTTTGATGGCAAGTCTATAAAGAATTTCCGGTGAAGCCTCCTGTGCTAAATTTAGAAGACATTGAATGGAAAAACCAGGTTATGCACTGGTCTCGTTCCCAGGATGGGCTACTGTCTATGAAATCACATGACAATTTGAACTTCTACTTTTTCGCATGTGCCTTACGGATCTTTTTTGCAGGAAATCTGCTCGAAAAAGAATTCGGTTTGAAAAGAACAACAGGATATTGCAAATATGCTGCCCGCTGCTTTGCTCCTATTAGTACCTGTTGTCCTGTATCACTGTACTTGCATACACACCTAGTTCATTATGTGACCGCAGTATGCATGATAGCTTGCTTATCAATTGTTCGCTGCAAATTATCTGATCTGTATGAATGGTTACATTAGTGTAGAATATATCCAATGCCAATGAATGTTTTTAGCTCTGCATTGTTCTAGTAAGTACATGCTGTCCTTTATTAGTGTACTTATATTGACAGGTAGTTGTTCATGTACCATCACTCTGCAGCTTATTTCCCTTTGCCCTCCATTTTCTACACATCTGATCTATAGTTACTCTTACCATAAGGTTGGTACTGAAGAAGTTTAGCCGTGCATTGCTCTTGGCTATGCCTTTTGCCTGTATCGCTGCACATACATTTATAGCTACTTGGTTATGTAGCATCCCTCTTCATCTTATCTTAAATATTCTCCATTTTTTTCGTATATTATCACATCTATATTTACTCTTAACAAAGTGTAGAATAAAGGCAATGCTTATGAAGAAGATTCTGTGGTAAACTTCTTGAATTGCACCCCCCCATCAGCATGGACAAGGGCTTTATAGAGCCTGTCTTCACCAGTAATGTAAGTTTGCCCTTCTCAAGCCTTCAAACTTTGTTGTGTATATTTGGTTAGGCATGACTGCAACAGCTGTTTATTTTTGGTGTTTGCATCAAATTGCATGTTTATAGTTTATTATGTAGTTCATAAACAAAAGTTTTTCCTTCTCAACGTAAGTTTTTAGTTGTACAATGAAGTTCCTTGTTCATACCATGTAAATTAAACTATACAGAGGAAGTGATCTTCTTTTGCACTGCATGTATGCTTCTGTTCTTCATCCGTAATCCAGTGGTGTGGTGAACCTACCCACTACAGCACAATGTCATATTCTACAATGTCTTAACTATGAACAATGTCATATCATTCTACTATTATTTAAACCGTCTCTTTATTTGCCAATCTGAAATGGGATAAATTGACAACACCTAACCATTGATACTTATGAGTTCTTGATCTGTAATCCAGTGGTGTCGTGAAATAGCCAACTCCTTCACAATGTCATTTCCTGCCATGTCTTGACCTGAACAATACCATATTGTGTTAATGCAATTTTAAACTTTATCACTTTATTCGCCAGTAAGAAATGTGATGAATTGTCAACACTGATACTTTTATGTGCAAAACCTGTCATCTGTCTGCTTGTTTATATTTTAGAGTGAGGAAGATATAAGTGTTGAACAAGCGCAGTCTCATCATCTTGCTCAGCTGCTTGCGCTGCAGCTCCCCAGCAGGGCTAACCTTTGTTGAACTCAATTGAAGTGATGTCGGTTTTGTATATTATTTTTTAGCGTGATTATTTGCACCGGTGGCGATCTTTGATGCCCAGTATATGTAATCTGCTGTCTGCTTGTGCTTTATTATCATAGTGGCGAACTTTGATGCCCAGTGGATGTAATATTCCGTAATTTCTTTATTGTATAGTCTAGGTTTTTTATTATTCACGATGCTGCAATTATTTTACTATATATATATCCTGTCTTCGTAGTAAACCGGCCAAACCGTAAAATTACGGTACATAATCGGGCCGTCATGCAATCACCATGTATGATCCGCATCATGGGCCCCGTCATCTTGGTCCGTTAAAAGGCCAAAAGTAAACTCACCCACTAGTAGATTCAGGCCTTTAATAGGCCGAGTAACCCCGACCCTTTTTTCGCAAGAAAACTCAATGGGCTTTTAGGAAGCTGAGAAGTTAGTTGGGCCTGAAACGTGCCGAATAGCTCACGGGCCAGCAGCAGCCTGATATGGACCCCGACCCATGATTGTACGAATCAAATCACGGGCTTTTAACAGGCCAAAATTGTCTCGGTCCTTGTTTGACCCAATCAGATATCGGCTGCGAGCAGGCCTAATGCAAACCGGGCCGTAATTAGGCCCAACTATATGACGGTCTTTTAACAGACCGAAATTAATATAGGGCTGAAATGTTAAACGGGCCCTTAACAGGCCGAAACTAATATCTGGCCGAATTACTAAATGGGCCTTTAGCAAGTGGGCCCAAAAGCATAGCGTCCAGTTGACGGGCCAAATATGATATGGGCCATAGTTTAGCCCAAAGCCTCTTAAAGGGCCAGACCTGATCTGGGCCGTAATTTGGCCCAGAACGTGGTAGGCTTTTAATGGGCCAGATCTCATTGGGCCATTATTAGGCCCGGAACATGGCATGCCATTAATGGACCGGATCAAATATGGGCCAGCATTTGGCCCAAAACATGGCAGCCAGTTAATCGGCCGGCCAACTAGGGTCCTCAAAATCTTGTGGGCCTACAACTGGGCCGACCCATTAATATCGGCAAAATCTCGTGGGCCTTTAGGTGGGCCGGCTCATTATGATCCGCAAGAATCTTGTGGGCCGTTACCTGGGCCGGCCCATTATGGCACACAAAAATCTTGTGGGCCTTTACCTGGGCCGACCCATTATGGCCCGCAATATCTTGTGGGCCTTTAGCTGAGCCAGCCCATTATGGTCCGCAAAATCTCGTGGGCCTTTAGTTGGGCCGGCCCATTATGGTTCGCAAAATCTTGTGGGCCTTTAGTTGGGCCGGCCCATTTAAACTTGATGGGCCGGTCCATGTGTCAACATATCATAGGCGCGTCTCGCCCGTTGGATGAGTGACACCTATGCCAACACGGACCTGACACGTGTCTCCTCCATCCAATGATGATTTTACACGTGGAAAATCCCCATTGGTCGGGGTTGTTAACGGGTTATCGGATCCGAAACCCGACCCGTTAGCTGAACGACGTTCCGTTACGGTGGATGCCACGTGTCAGTCACCCTTGATGAAAGCACTTCTGTGACGCGCGATTTATCACATGGAAGTGGACACTTCCATGATGATAATTTTGGTAATCTCATGGAACACTTCTACGACAGCACAGGTATGACTATCTTGATTCTGTCATAAAATCATCATGGATGTACATGCATGACAAAAAAAGCGACCTACTGTGACAAACACGTATCATCACGGAAGTGTATTTTCTTGTAGTGACGGGCGCTGGCATGTACACGAGCTCGCGCGGGTCCACGGAGACCTTGGTGACGCCCGCGGCTTCCATCTCCGCGATAGTGCTCGGCGACCAGCCCGTCAATGCTACGGGGATGGTCGCTGCCGCAGGCGCGGGGATGGGAGCTGGGACAGGAGCGGGGGCAGCAACAGCCATTGCCAGCTCGTTCTGGGCCATGTCCATGAAGCCCCATTCCTCCTTATTTTATATCTCCTACGGCTCGGAGTCGACTTCACCAAACTTGAAGACTAGTGGCAGATGATCCTTCTGCGCCATGGCGTTGGTGGAGGTCTGCGGGAGGGAGGGGAATGGGAGGCAAATAGTAAGGCCGCCCGTATTAAGAAGCGGCTTGGGCGCCATTAATGTAGGGGAATGCGGGCGGCCATGGAAGTCAAAGGGCTCGATTCCCACTAAGCCTGCACAGTGTACAGCTTGCACGCTTCTCAGTGAGCCTGCGCATTGGAGAACAGCTTGCATGCCTCTCGGTCAGCCTGCACACCAGACTGCGCTCGCACGCCTCCCGTTTAGTCAAGAAGCTGTCCGCACGACACCTCCTGTAGCCATTAAAACCAAGACACATGGCATCACGTGAATGGTTAACATAACGCACATGATTTTAATTATACAAACGTTTGCGATGTTAGTGGCAGCTATTTGTTTGAAAATGCCTTTGTTGGCTGTTATCCGAGTGCTTCTTCTCTCAAAATGGACTGGAAAAATACCACAGCATGTCGGGTGCCATTCCATGATAGCATGCCAAGTTTCATGAATTGCAGACAAGTTTTGGATTTGCTGGCATGCCAAGTATCTCAATGTTTTGCCGGCAATCAACAGTGCCCTAGTGTTTGAAATTCATTACCATTTCTTGCATGGGACCTAAGCATCCACCCAAGGAGAAATATTTGATATTTCAACCTATTTATATGCACTGGAGCATGTGCATGTAGTTCAAATTTGAATTCTGCACATAAAATGCCTAGAAAACCCAGTTAATGTTTTAAAATGTCCAAACAAACCCCAAAAAATTGCAAAATTTAACACAACACTCCTATTGTTCTATGTTGACACTCGAAATTTTTTGAAAGCAATAAGAAGCAGTGGATATCATTTCGTCCCCGAAGGTGGGGCGTTCCCAACCGTAACAATCAGGCTTGTTGTGAGAAGCTCTGGTTTGTGAGAAGCCTACACCCAAACCCTCCCCAAATGGGACAAAAAATTACCACGACATGTTGCGCTCCATGATGGCATGCCAAGTTTCATGAATTTCATATGAGTTTTGGATTTACTAGAATTTAAAAACCAGGAATCTCAATGTTTGTGGCCGAGTGACAGTGGCAGGGTGTTTGACATTCATTGCCATTTCTTGCATGGGACCTAAGCATGCAACCAAGGACACGGATTTGAATTTTCAACCAATTTATATGCATTAGAGCATGTGCATGTAGTTCAAATTTGAATTATGCACATAAATGCATCAAAAACTCAATTAATGCATAAAAATGTCCAAGCGAACCTCGAAAAATCCCAAAAATTGACACAACGCTCCTGTTATTAGATGATGACACTAGAAATTTTTTGAAAGCAATAAGAGGTAGCTGATATCATTCCGTCCCCAAAGGTGGGACGTTCCTTGCTGAAACCATCAAGCTTGTTGTGAGAAGCTCTGGTTTGTGAGCAGCTTATACCGAAACCTGCCCCAAATGGGACAAAAAATTTACTATGGCATGTTGATGCCGCTCCATGATAACATGCCAAGTTTCATGAATTTCAGACGAGTCTTTTATTTACTAGAATTTAAAAACTAGGAATCTCAATGTTTGCAGCTGAGTGACGGTGGTAGGGTGTTTGACATTCATTCCCATTTCTTGCATTGGACCTAAGCACGGAACCAAGGACGCAAATTTGAATTTTCAACCAATTTATATGCATTAGAGCATGTGCATATAGTTCAAATTTGAATTATGCACATAAATGCATTGACAACTCAATTAATGCATAAAAATGTCCAAACGAACTAGAAAAATCCCAAAAATTGACACAACACTCCTGTTGTTGTATGTTGACACTAGACAATTTTTGAAAGCAATAAGAGGAAGTGGATATCGTTTCGTCCCCAAAGGTGGGACGTTCCCTACCGAAACCATCAGGCTTGTTGTGAGAACCTTTTGTTTGTGAGAAGAATATCCCCAAACCTGCCCCAAATGGGACAAAAAAATTACCACGGCATGTTGATGTCGCTCCATGATAGCATGCAAGTTTCATGAATTTTAGACGAGTTTTGGATTTACTAGTATTGAAGATTGTGGAAGGGAACTAGGGCCCTTTTACTCCTTATACCTTATGCCCTTCTAATCCGAGTCATACTATCTTTCCTACGGGGTTATGAAACTAGGCTTTCTCTTCTTTCTATCAGGATCACATGTTACCAATTTGTAGACCTATAGGAGTGATGGATTTAAGCCTCAGCTTAGTTCCTACTACTTCCGTATGCTGACAGTTGGTCTCCGAACCATGATATTGTGATGATCGAGTGGTTATGCCACCATTTTTGCAGGATGTCTCAAATCTTTTTGAGCATTTACAACCGTTATGCTGTCCGAGTCATCCCAGGTTTCTAAACAATCTGATGCATTTGCAAAATCCTTTCCCTCTAATTTCGATGTTCTTTTAGGCCAGGTTAACCACACTAAATTGTTGAGTTGAGGTACTCCATTGCCTCGACATATATGTTGGAGCTACTATTATGACCCTAGGTGTCTTCGAGAATCACCTAGTAATTTAGCCATGTTTTGTGTTCCCAGTGTGATGATTCTGGCAGTCGTTCTCGAAATCATCCCGTGATGCCATTTGGTTAGCAGGCATTCTATTCCTGGGTTTTGAACCTGAGGTTCACCCTACTCATTCATGTTGATAGTGGTTGCTAGTTTCTTTAGGATATTAGTACCCTTTGGGATAGTCCTCGAGGTCTGTGGTATATCGTTCTTCCAATACCATGAACCAATATTGCAGAAGTTCTTTTGAACCAAATATCACAACCAGAGTGCTCTCGATGAGTTCACAATCCTATATTATGAATCTACCAGTCCTACCTTTCTGCATGGGTTATCCGGAAGAAACGTGTTGAAATTTGCTTGACATACTAACTTATGCATCCACAACTCAGAAAAATTATATGTTCCTTTGAGTTGTCCCTCTTGAGTTATATTTTGGCCTTCGTGTATTAGTTGATAGTAAGGAGTAGTTGTGCATCGTGTTCATCGATACCTATTATTCTTATTGTCCGTCAAGCCATCCTATTTCAGAATGACTTGGAGAAGCAAACTCCAGTACCTCATCCTTTTCGAGGATTGGGTCAAAGTAGTCATAGTCCGTAGATCAAAATGCCAATCCAGCTTTTGTTCTGTTCTACCCTGGAGTATTACCGTCTTATGTCAAGAATGTCATGGGAATTGCACACCATCTTATGAATCCCTGGTATAGTGATACTTCTCACCATCATTATTCATTCCTCGGTCCTCGTGTTGTTGCTACCGACAAGTGAATTATGAGGTGTGAAATAAATACTCCTAGCAACTCCGTTGCTTGGTAGTTAATGGACAATACTTTCAATCTTAGCGTGATGGTTGTGGAATCATCATCCTAAGATTGATCGTGCTACCTAGTCCATATTTATTGGTGCACCATAACTTCTAGCAAGCGAAGATGCAAGCAAAAAGAAGGCACATGGTAACACGAGCAAACAAAAGATCAAACGGATGAAGGATGAAAGAAAAGGAAAATCTTTTCAAAAATCATTTTAGAAGTGGGGGAGAGGAAAACGAGAGTCGAATGGCGAATAATGTAATGCAAGATATGAGAGTTTGTGATGGGTACTTGGTATGTCTTGACTTGGCATAGATCTCCCCAGCAACGGCGCCAGAAATTCTCTGCTACTTCTTAAGCTTGCGTTGCTTTTTCCCTTGAGGAGGAAAGGGTCATGCAGCAAAGTAGAGATAAGTATTTCCCTCAGTTAGAGAACCAAGGTATCAATACAGTAGGAGACAACACACAAATCACCGAATACCTGCACAAACAATCAAACAAACTTGCACCCAACGCGATAAAGGGGTATTCAATTCCTTCGTGGTTACTGGCAAAAGTGAGATCTGATAGAGATAGATAAACGATAAAGTAAATATTTTTGGTTTATAGATCGGAAAGCAAAAGATTGCAAGAATAGTAGACCGAAAACTAATAATGTAGATCGGAAACTTGTATGACGGAAAAGAGACCCGGGGGCCATAGGTTTCACTAGAGGCTTCTCTCAAGATAGAAAATAATACATTGGGTGAACAAATTACTGCCGAGCAATTTCTAAAAAAGCGCAAAGTTATGACGATATCTAAGGCAATGATCATGAATATAGGCATCACGTCCGTGTCAAGTAGACCGAAACAGTTCTGCATCTACTACTATTACTCCACACATCGTCCGCTATCCAACATGCATCTAAAGTATTAAGTTCATAAAGAGCGGAGTAACGCATTAAGTCAGGTGACATGATGTAGAGGAATTAACTCAAGCAGTATGATGAAAACCCCATCTTTTTATCCTCGATGGCAACAATACAATATGTGCCTTACTGCCCCTACTGTCACTGGGAAAGGATACCGCAAGATTGAACCCAAAGATAAGCACTTCTCCCATTGCAAGAAAAACCAATCTAGTTGGCCAAACAAAACCGATAATTCGAAGAGACTTGCAAAGACATTAGATCATGCATATAATAATTCAGAGAAGATTCAAATAAATTCATAGATAAGCTGATCATCAGTCCACAATTCATCGAATCTCACAAAAACACCGCAAAAAGGTATTACATCGAATAGATCTCCAAGACAATCGAGGAGAACATGGTATTGAGAATCAAAGAGAAAGAAGAAGACATCTAGCTACTAGCTATGGACACGTAGGTCTGAGGTAAACTACTCACACTTCATCGAAAGGGAAATGGTGTTGATGTAGAAGCCGTCTGTGATCGAATCCCCCTCCGGCAGGACGCGGGAAAAGGCCCCTAGATGGGATCTCACGGTTATAGAAGGTTGCGGCAGTGGAAAAGTGTTTTCGTGGATGCCCCTGATGGTTTGGGAACATATGGGAATATATAGGCGAGGAAATTAGGTCAGGAGACACAAAAGGGGCCCACAAGACAAGGGGTGCGCCCTCCACCCTTGTGGCTACCTCGTGGCCCCTCCGACTTTATCTCCAAGTCTCCTGGTTTGCTTCAGGTCCAAGAAAGATCATCGCGAAAGTTTTATTCTGTTTGGTATTTCTTTTCTATGAAACTCTAAAACAGGGAAAAAATAGGAACTGGCGCTGCGCTCTAGGTTAGTAGGTTAGTCCCTAAAATAATATAAAGTAGCATAATAATGCATATAAAACATCCAAAATAGATAATATTATAGCATGGAACAATCAAAAATTGTAGATACATTGGAGACATATCAGTGTCTCATTGCCCTGAACTTGGTGCTTTTCAATCATGGCGGCCCAGCTCCTTTCGAACTATTCCACTATCAAATTTTGCTCCACACACAAACTGACTGCCTTATGTAGCTCTGGACGGTCAACAAAGAAATTTTTCTTCTACGTTCTTTATGATATGCCACCTGCAGTGCCTGTGTACTCTCTGGATGAACACATCCTTAATGAATCAACCCATTCGGAAGTCTTGGTACGTTATTATGATCATCAGAGCAAGGCCATCCATGCACTCCAAGAAGGTTCTGAACAACCATGTGTAGCTATCAATATCTTCTTTCTTACAAGCCCGCAACCAAACTACGATGACTGGTTGTGGTTGTTGATGCCAATGATGGAGCACATGGCATCTTGTTCATATTCATGAGATTATTGCATCAAAAGACACATAGTCGTGATAGTTTGTGTAGACTCTAGGCACTTCACTATCTATCCAATACATTTTTCTCACACTGTCCTGATCGTTGAATTTAATTCTGTAGAAGAAATCAGGATCTTCCTTCTCCTTCTCTTTTAAGTAGGCAATAGTGTGCTCTATGTCTACTAACTTGCTTTATTTGTGGTATTATTCTTTCAAATTTGTAATATATGCTGGTAGTTAAGGCATGCTGCTCAGCTTGCATGTTTTGCTGTGTATCTACACCATTCTTGCAGTGTTGACATTGCAATCATGCAGCAACTTCATAAATTGTTGCTGTTGAGGGTGAATCCTCGGTTGGCGCTCAAGAAATTTATGAGGTGAAACTTCTTAATCATACTGTGGTTGTGTTCATTGAAAAACTCTTTGACCAGCCGCCAAACTCCTTCCATCATGAGCCTCATTTTGGCGGGACATTCCAACTTCAAAATGATGCCTCTTCTGCGCTCCAGGACGACTGGCCCATCACCCTTACCGCCATCTGCTCTTTTCTTATTCTTTCTTGCATAGTGGCATCACAATTCACCCCTGTAGCCTAGAGTCTCCTACAGTATTCTATGTTACCGCGATGCCATTGTACTTTGTGTAAGTCCGAGGGTAATTCTTTGCAACTTCAAATGCGTTAAATTTCAAACCAACATATGCTGCTGAAGTTGGTATCATTTCTGACTATTCCTCTTCTTCTTGTTGCCTTTCCTCATCTGTTTCATGATGCACTTCTGTATTGGTGGTTGTTTCATCTGTTCGCACGTCCCTCGTGCCAGTGCACAAAATGGTGTTGGTTGTCTTGTTTGCAATGATGGAAACTTCTGACAACGACTATGCATTGCTCGTGTTTAGCTGGTGAGGGTGCTCATGTAGTGTTCCTGTCAGAGTAATGGGCCACGGGTAGCCTCACCCGGGTCCCTGAACATATCAAAACTTTGGGTCGGCTTCGCCCCGCAGTAACCCAAGCTGAAGCTCTGCCCTCCAGGGGCCGGCTAGCCCAACGGCCGGCCCCCAGAGGACGGCGAACCACCTACAGACGGCACCACGAACGGCCGGTTCCAATCAGCCGGCCTCTAGAAAGGATGGCATCGAGCAGGCGGCCACCTGGTGCCCTCAGAGTCTGTGCCCCCATCAACAGGACAAGATGGGGCGTGGCTACAGTGAAGCCCCTCACCCCCGAATCTTGGGCTTGGAGTGGCCACAGTGCCCCGTACAGGCGGAGATCTCCGCACGACGCGTCACTGTTGCCACCTCCCCCTGACGTCACTCCGGACAGGCGCAACCCTCTTCCCCATGACGGCCAGTTGGTACGCCCCGCAGGCTGCAGGCCCTACTGGGCAATGACGCCTCAGAAGACGGCACACACTGAACCAGTCGGACCAGGGGGAGGCCGGTCTCCAGCAGGCGGCCGTCCCTTCCCTCGAAGCAAGTGCACCATTAACCTGACGAGACCAGGTGTGGCTACAGTGATCTCCCGCCAGGCGGCAGGACTGTAGCCACACTGAGCTGACCAAGCCCGCGTCATTAGCAGCATGGCTACAGTGAGCAGCCACCAACCAGACCCGCCAGCGGCGGGAGCGGCCTGTCGGCTCCGTACCAGACAAGTCGGCGGGGCCCACCAGGCGGCGGGCCCCAGTAGTCGGTAGAGAAGCCGGAGGCCGGAGACGCTGACAGCTAGGCCCAGCACCTGGCCAAATTACCATTGTACCCCTAGGGGGTAGGCCTATATAAACCCCCCAGGGCACCCATGCAAAGGGTTCCCACCCCATTAGACCTAGCCACTTCGCTAGAGCAGGAAAGAGTTAGCCTTTCCTTCTCCTACCTCTAACATACATCTCAAGGAGCCCCTTTGTATCACTTGTGCCATAGTGATCACGCGGAGACCCCGTAGAGCAGGACTAGGGGTGTTATCTCCTAGGAGAGCCCCGAACCTGGGTAATCTACGCCGGCGTTCGTGCCTATGCCACACCCCGCTTCCAGGCACCGGGGACATTATACTCGCTCCCACCATGATAAGCCATCCTTTGGCATATGTCGCACCCAACACCCGACATTTGGTGCCCACCGTGGGGCGAGGTGCACCGTCTCCCGGAGATCTGCTCTGGACGGAAACCTTGTTCCTTCCTGGCGAGAGAAGGCAGCCCAACACGCCTGTTGCCGTCAGCCTCGATGCCCTGCATGGCACGGAGATCGCGTGCGTGGCGAGGTGCCTCGCCGACCTTATTGGCGAGGTTCACCTCTCCGACGAGCCGACCTCCGACACGGGCACTGGCTGCTCCGAGAGCCGTCTCGTCAGCCTCCTCGACCAGCTTCACGTCACAAGCGAGCCGGCTGTGGACCTGGAGTCAGTTGGCTCCACCGACCCGATGATCGTCGACTCCGGCACGGCGTCGCTTGACGCGTTCCCCACCAACGTGGTGATCTACGACGAGCCGGCTCCTCGCGAGCACAGCGGCGGGAGCACCGTCATGGAGGTGCTCGTCATCAACAGTGGGGAACGCTCAGTCGGAGATGCTCGAGACCCACTCGATGCGGCGCTGCGAGACCTGACGGCGCCCACACCAGAACACGCAGACGCTGAGACGCTGGAAGCACGCCACGTCCAGCTCCTCAAGAGCGCTGGCCGACTAGCCAGCATGTGACGCCTCTCGGATGCCTATAGGCGCGAGATGGACTGAGCCGTTGGCAGCACGCCGATTCCTGAGGGGCCTAGCCGCATTGGCTCTATCTGGCAGCGTGGCGCGACCATCGCCAGCATGTTTGGGGCAGAACGCCCCATCTACGCCATGCCTGCAGAGAACATCCAGGCCGCCCAGGCGGTGACGGATGAGCTGGATAAGTACGAGGGCGACGAGCTTCGCCACATGACGGAGCGAGTCCAACAACTCCTGGACGCGGCCGCTGGGCAACACGAAGCCGGCTGCCGCGCTTAAGTACCCGCCCCGTGGAATGAAGAACCGCCCCTTCGCTAGGACCACGGCACGACATCCTGGACGCCGACTGGCGACGCCCGCGGAAGACGAGGCAACGAGCCGGCTGCCAGCCGAAGCCGGACTCGCCTTTCCATCGAGCGTGACGAAGACGGCCGCCCTTGAGCGGTGGAGTGCCGAGGCGACCCTCCGCCTCCTCCACCTCGCAGAGCAAGGCATCCCACTCCGCCGCCTATCACGCACCCGACACTCGGCGACTGCCTTGGCCGCCGAGAGGGGGTCGGAGAGAATGACGCCCGCCATCGGATCGACCACCTCAACCGATCCCTGGCGCTAGAAGAAGAAGACGCGCTGGAACCACCCTGTTTCGGCCCACGAATCCGAGATGAGCCCTTTCCCAAAGGGTTCACCCTCCCGCGAGATACGCCCAAGTACACTGGCTCCGTGAAGCCGGAGGATTGGCTAGTCGACTACTCGACGGCCATGAACATAGCAAACGGCAACAAGCGCGTTGCCGTGAAGTACGTCCCGCTCATGCTTCAGGGCACAGCCCGGACATGGCTTAACAGCCTGAAGCCCCGCAGCATCAACAACTGGGTGGATTTCACTGAGGCCTTCATCCGCAACTTCACCAGCACGTACAAGCGGCCTAACAAGCCTCGACAGCTCTCCTTGTGCGTCCAAGGGCCCAGCAAATCAACTCGCGACTACCTCACGCGCTGGGCCGAGCTGCGCAACTCCTGCGAAGGCGTGCATGAGGTGCAGGCAATCGAGTACTTCACCGCCGAGTGTCGAGAGGGCACCCTCCTCAAGCATCGAATCCTCTGCGACGAGCCTGTGACGCTCAATGAGCTGCTGATCATCACTAACAAGCACGCCACAGCTGACTCCTCCATGAAGGCGGAAATCCTAGTCGATGCGTTCGGCAAGGTGGCACCTCAGGCCCCTCGGACTCCGGCTGGTGAGACCAGTCGGCGACAGCATCCAGGTGACAACAAGCGAAAGGCCACTCAGCCGGCTTCCACCAGCCGGCAGGTGGCGACAGTCGAGGATCAGCAGCCGGAGGGGCAGCCGACACCCAAGCATCAGAAGGGCGGCAAGTCCAATTGGTTGCCCTCCTTCTCTTATGAGAAGACCCTAGATGCACCTTGCAGATTCCATAGCGGTGCGAAGCCGTCCAACCACACCACTCGGAAGTTTCATTGGCTCGCCAGAATCGCAAAGGGAGATGGACTCCTGCCTCCTCCGCCTACCGGACCGCCGCCTCCCCAGCCCCAGCAGCCGGCGGCCCGGCCAGTCGGCGCCATACAAGACGAGTATCCAGAGGAGAACGGAGCTTATGTCGTGTTCACCAGCGTGGCCGATGATAGACGCAGCAGACGGCAACAACAGGAAGAAGTACAAGCAGTGGCCTCAAATACTCCAGAATTCATGCATTGGTTTGAGAAGCCTATCAGTTGGAGCAGGGCCGACCACCCGGAAGTGATGCCTTCCCCAGGTTCATACGCCCTGGTCCTAGATGCAACCTTTGCAATGGAGAGGCGGGCATCGTGTTTCTCTAGAGTCTTGATAGATGGCGGCAGCAACATCAATATCCTGTACCGTGACACAATAGAGAAGTTGGGAATCAAGCAGAAGCAGCTCTTTCCCAGTCCGACTGTATTCCATGGCATAGTCCCTGGCCTTTCCTGCTAACCAATCGGCAAGACCCAAATTGATGTTCTCTTCGGAGACAAGAATCATTTCCATCGTGAGCCAGTTTGGTTTGAAGTGGTGGACCTCGAAAGCCCCTACCATGCACTGCTTGGCCGACCAACTCTGGCCAAGTTCATGGCAGTCCCCCACTATGCTTACCTCAAGATGAATATGCCGAGTACCAAGGGGATCCTGACTGTAGTCGGAGACTACAAGAAGTCGACCGCCTGCACCGCAGATAGCAGCCGGCTGGCCGAGTCCCTCGTGATTGCAGCTGAGAAGCGGCTCCTTGACCGGGTGGTGACATTGGCAGGCAAGAAGCCGGAAATGTCACCCATCCCCAAGGAGTCAGAGGTTGAGGGCTCGTTCAAGCCGGCGAAGGAAACAAAGAAGATAGCCTTGGACCCGGAGCACCTGAAGAGGCATGCTGTCATAGGTGCAAACCTTGACAGCAAATAGGAAAGCGAGCTCGTCGATTTCCTCTGTGAGAATCGGGACATCTTCGCATGGTCTCCCAAAGACATGCCGACTGTTGCAACGGTTTCGCCGAGCATAAGTTACATGTCCGATCTGACGCCAAGCCGGTCAGGCAGCCCTCGCGCCGCCTGTCCGAAGAGAAGAGAAGAGTTGTCGGAGAAGAGATAGCCCAGCTTCTGGCAGACGAATTCATCATGGAAGTGTTCTTTCCAGAGTGGCTAGCCAACCCAGTCCTAGTGTTGAAGAATAATAAGTAGTGGCGCATGTGAGAAAAGCTTGCCCCAAAGATCCCTTTGCCCTACCAAGAATTGACCAGGTGATAGACTCCACAGCCGGATGCGAGCTATTGAGTTTCTTGGATGGATACTTACGGTACCATCAGGTAAAGCTAAACCCACCGGACAGGCTGAAGACCGCCTTCATCACACCCTTCGGAGCCTTCTACTACCTGACCATGACATTCAGCTTGAGAAACGCCGGTGCCACATTTCAGCGTTGCATGCAGAAATGTCTCCTCAAGCAACTCGGCAGAAATGCCCATGTTTATGTGGATGATGTGGTGGTGAAGATGGAGAAGCGTGTCACGCTGCTAGAAGACCTCAAGGAAACTTTTGAGAACTTGCGCTGATTCCAAATCAAGCTCCACCTGGAGAAATGTGTCTTTGGAGTACCAGCCGGCCAGCTTCTCGGCTTTCTGGTCTCAGAGCGCGGCATAGAGTGCAACCCTGTGAAGATCAAGGCCATTTAGAAGATGGAGGTTCCCACCGGACTACTGGACGTGCAGAAATTCACCGGCTGCCTGGCGTCAATTAGCCGTTTCATTAGTCGGTTGGGCGAGAAGGCTCTTCCCCTGCACCAGCTCATGAAGAAGACCACTTTTTTCGAGTGGAACGACAAGGTTGATGAAGCTTTTCTCTAGCTCAAGAAGATGTTGACAAACCCACCTATCTTGGCGGCTCCGACTGAGAAAGAGCCCATGGTCCTCTACATCGTTGCTACCAGTCGGGTTGTCAGCACAGTTATTGTGGTAGAGCACAAAGAGGAGGGCAGAGCATTGCTGGTCCAGAGACCGGTATATTACTTGAGTGAAGTACTGTCCGCCTCCAAGCAAAACTACCCACATTATCAGAAGATGTGCTATGGTGTGCACTTTGCCGCCAAGAAGCTGAAGCCTTACTTTCAAGAGCACGCAATAACTGCCGTCTGCACGGCTCCGCTTGCTGAGATCATTGGAAGAAGAGATGCCTCTGGTCGAGTGGCCAAGTGGGCTATTGATCTGGCCCCTTACACCATCTACTACCAGCCTTGCACCACCATCAAGTCACAAGTGCTGGCCAACTTCCTCGTCGACTGGGCCGAGACCTAATACTTACCGCCAGCGCCAGACTCCACCCATTGGCGGACGCATTTTGATGGCTCCAAAATGCACACCGGTCTGAGAGCCGGCATTGTCCTCACCTCTACCAAAGGCGACAAGCTCAGATACATGCTGCTAGTCCATTTTGACGCCTCCAACAACGTAGGAGAATATGAGGCACTCATACACGGACTCCGGCTTGCCAAGGAACTCGGCATTAGCCAGATCCTGTGCTATGGTGACTCCGACTTGGTTGTCCAACACCTCGTCAGACGAATGGGATGCCAAGAACGTGAATATGGCAAGCTACCGCTTCCTCTTGCAGCAACTCAATGGATACTTTGATGGGTGCGAGTTCCTCCATGTGCCAAGAAATGATAATGAGCAGGCGGATGCCCTGGCATGGATCGGCTCCACCTGACAGGCGATACTAGCCGGCGTCACCTTGCAGCGCCTCCTCAAGCCGTCTGTTAAGCCATCTCCAGAGTCGGACTCCATCTTCGTGTCAGCCCCTCCTGATGCAGTCGGATCCGACTTGAGGATAACAGAAGCCGGTGCAGGGACTTCGGCAGGCGGCCCGGGGACTGCAGTAGCCGCACCCGGCCCGGGGATTCTAGAGCCCGGCTTGGGGACCGCAACAGTTAGCCCGGGTACTTCTTCAAGACTGCAGGCGGTAGTCGACTCCAACCCGCCGCCTCCCGGCCCAACCGCCCTTGTACAAGTTGTTGTCGTGGCAGTCGGAGAGATTGTAGCACCATCCTGGGCTCAACCCATCCTCAACTTCATGGTGCACAAAGAGCTACCGGCTGACGAGACTCTGGCCTGGCAAGTGCAACGGCGGGCATCAACATACACCATAGTCAACAAAGAACTGGTTCGGTGCAGTGTCACTGGTGTGTATAGCGCTGCGTGGAGCCGGACCAGGGTCAAGCAATCCTCAGAGATATTCACCAAGGCAAATGTGATCACCACGCGACCTCAAGATCACTTGTGGCCAAAGCTTTCCACCATGGTTTCTTCTGGCCGACTGCTCTAGAAGAAGCCAAAGAATTGGTCCAGAAGTGCCAGTGATGCCAGAGATTCTGCTCCAAGCCACAATTGCTAGCTTCTGCACTCAAGACCATTCCCATTGCTTGGACCTTTGCTGTTTGGGGTTTGGATATGGTGGGACCATTCAAGCCGGCCCGTGGCAGCATGACTCATCTGCTTGTCGATGTGGACAAGTTCACCAAGTAGATAGAGGCAATGCCAATCAAGAAACTGAATGGGCCGACTACCGTGACTTTCATCGCCGACATCACCACTCGGTATGGCATACCACATAGCATCATCACTGACAACGACACAAACTTTTCCAAAGGAGCCTTGGCTCTTTCTGCGCGACTCAGGGCATCCAACTGGACTTAGCGTCCATTGCCCATCCACAGTCAAACGGGCAGGTTGAGCGAGCAAACGGCCTCATCTTGTCCGGCATCAAGCCCCGACTGGTCGAGCCTCTAGAGTGTTCGGCCGGCTGCTGGCTCGATGAGCTACAGACCGTCCTCTGGAGCATACGCACAACTCCAAACAAGTCGACCGGCTTCACGCCCTTCTTCCTCGTCTACGGTGCAGAAGACGTCATCCCGACGGACATAGAGTTCAACTCCCCACGAGTCACCATGTACAACGAGGCGGACGACAAGGAGGCCCGAGAAGACGGCACCAACCTGCTGGAGGAGGGTCGGCTGCTGGCACTCAGCCGGTCCGCCATCTACCAGCAGAGTCTACACCGATTCTACAAGCGCAAGGTGAAGCCAAGATCCTTCCAAGAGGGAGACCTTGTGTTCCGGCTGATCCAGCGAACAGCCGGCCAGCACAAGCTCTCGGCACCTTGGGAAGGCCCTTTCATCATCAGCAACATGCTGGGAAATGACTCCTACTATCTGATCGACGCTCAGAATCCCGGAGCGCGCAAAAGAGATGATTCAGGCAAGGAGACGGAGAGGCCATGGAATGCAAACCTCCTCCGGAGATTTTATAGTTGAAAGCAGTATGTATCACGCTACCTTTTGTATTATGTACGAAGACTCCGGGTCCCCCGAGAAGAACTTGGGGACTACCCTCCTTTTATCTAGATGATAAGTGTTATTCCTATGAGTATGCATTATTTTATTATTTCCGCCTGGCACCAGGTTCGACCAGTCGGCCCGGAGGTTTGCCGGCTTCTACTATATGCCGCCTCCTCCAGTCGGACAAGTAATGTGTTGGCACCTAAACTTCCTCTGTCAGAAGCTGTAGATTTGGAGCGACTGAATGGCGGGAAGGGGTTGCAACACAGTGCCCACATGAAAAATGGCTAAGGAAAAACGCATATAGTTAAGGTCGGCACCACACCTGTTCGGCCAGCTGCCGAGCAGCCGGCCGGCTGGCTTCTGCTTCCCTTGCCAAATCTTCAAACGGCTGAGTACTTGCCCTCCCGCAAAAACCTAAGTGCTCAAACCAGCCGCAGTCTGCAGAGCGGGTGCTTGGCTGGCAAGAGGATAGCTAAGGGAGGGCGGCAAAGGAAAAAGCAAGGAGTATAAAGCAAGAAAAGATAGAAGTCGGCAAAGCAATGCATGAAATTGCGATAAGATATTTACATGGATAATGGCCTATTGGCCGGCATTCAACAAAGTTTGATATACACCCCATGGGTGGAATTGCGAAATATAATCAAGTTGTCCAGACTAGCAAGCAGGGAAAGGAAAAAGATAAACATCCTGAGGAGCAGCGGAAGACTCCGGCTGGGTACTGGGGTCGGCAATGCCGGTTGGCGCGGCAGGCGGCTCCGGTTGGGCGCTAGGGTCGACGGTGCCGGTTGGTGCAGCAGGCGGCTCCGGCTGGATGACGGAGTCAGCAGTGCTGACTGGCGCGACAGGCGGCTCCGGCTAGGTACTGGCGTTGGCGGCACCAGTCGGGACGGCGGAGGGCTGGATGGTGGAGTCGGTGGCACCCGTCGGAGGAACGGGCGGCTGGTTGATCCCCGCCTGGCCGTCTCCAGAAGTAGTCGACGCTTCGGAGCGCGTGTCATTGCTTGAGGCCCAGTCAGGTTGGGGCTGACCATCCGCTCCAACCTCCGGCATGTCGTCGTCGCTCTCCTCCTCCTCCTCCTCCTCCTCCTCCCCCTCCTCCCCTTCATTGCTGGAGTTGATGAATTCAGCCGAGTCCTCGCTGTCCTCCGGATTCAGCCCGAGCCACTCCTGCGGTGCTTCGGCGCCTTCCTCAACTACCTTCGGGACGAAGATGCTGGTGTCGCTGAAGTCGGTGATCGCCGCCGCCCTGTTGATAAGCTCGGCTTCCACTGCCACCAGCTCCTCCTGTGCATCCAGTCGGAATGTGGCCAACTAGGCTAGATCTAGCCCAGGATACCACGCTTTGACGAAATCTAGGGCCCGGCGCGCTCCTGCCCGGGCTGCAGAGCCCTTCCAGGCCTCCAGGCGGCCGGCCACCACCTCCAGCTAGTCGGCAGTCCGACTTGGGGTGCGTTGATCCGGCAAGCCTGGCCAGAGGGCAGAAATCGCCCGGGCCCGACGCGCTGAAGATGGCGCAGCATTTGATGGGCGGGCCGAAGATGGGCCTGGATGCTAAGGATTTGCTCGTTGAGGGTCCAAGGGGCGTCAGCGGCAATCTGCATGCCTTCCACCCTCCGCTCCTCGCGCTGGGCCTCAATGATCTGGTTCACGGCGACGGAGTGGCCCGGGAAGAAGTCTGCTTGGACAGAAGGCAAGAAAATCCAAAGTCAGAAACTAATAGTTGGCCTAGATAAGGGCCGGCTGCTCAAGACAAGAAACTAAGAGAATAAAGCTCACCATCGACCAAGTCTTCGATGCTGCTGAAGCTGGCCGTCATCTGTGCCTCCTTGTCGGCCCAGGTGGAGCGCTCGACTTCAAACTCGGCGAGGAGGTCGTTCTCCTTCGCCTTCGCCTCCCGCTGGAATGCCTTGAGGGCCTCCGCCTGCTCGGCAAGCTGAGTGACCAGCCGGTCTCACTCCTCGGCCAGCTTTCTGCACTCCGCCTCCTTGCCGCGCAGGGCGGTGTTGGCTTCGCCCAGCTATTGCTGCAAGGCGGTGTTAGCCTTTGTAAAAAGGAAAGAAGAAAGAGCATCAGTCAAAAAGACAACGAAGGATGCAGTTGCTGGGTAGATCCAGCCCGACTACGCAGCAGTCGGCCCGAATCTCGGCGACTACAGCCTGCGGGTGCGCCATCACGCCCACGCAGAGAAGAAATAGTTAGCAAAGGTAGAGCCACTGGGGAGATTCAGCCCGACTGCTCAGCAGTCGACCCGAATCTCGGGGACTACAGCCCACTGGTGCGCCAGCGTGACCCCGCGAAAAAGAAAGTCGAAGCTTACTCCGGCTCTCGGACAGATGGGCAGTCTGCGTCTCCAGCTCCCGGACCCTGGAGTTGAAGGTGAACGCGCAAAGGTTATGATAGTCCTGCAAAAGGGATATCAGATGAAGTCAGCATTTCACACGTACAAGTTAAAGTTCCGGACCCCCTGCTCAGCAGCCAACCCGAAACTTGGGGACTACACCCAGTGGGTGCTCTTGCGCGCCCTCACGAAGAAAGAAAGAAGATCAAAAAATAAAGAAAAGCGAAGAAAACTCACGCGGATGGCTGCCCGCGACTCCACGAACGCCTCGTTGCAGCGCTTGAGGGCTTCGGCTTCGGCCCGGAGTTTGGCCTGGATGTCAACGGACGCCTGGGCCAGGGCGCTCATCCCTCCTCTGAGTACCCAGCCAGCTCGTGCAGCGCTGGTTGCTTCGGTGTCGGGGACCGATGATCTCGCGGCACCGGATTGTAGCGGCCGCGGCGCCAAGGCCGCCTTAGCAAAACGGTGGCGCGCGGGTGCGCGGACCTCGGGAGTCAGGTCCCTCACCACCGCTTCCCCGACTGGTGGCACCGGTGGCGCGACCGGCTGCTCGTCCTGCGTTCCGCTAGTCGGTGGCGGCGGCGGCACGACGACGTCCGGCATGGCCACGTCTCCGGGTCCCCCAGTCATTGCCTCAAACTCCGGCGGAGGTGGCGCGGTGTTCAGAGGCGTCACGAGCAGCGGCTCCTGGCGGCGTCCGGCCTCCGCGAGCCACTCCCTCTCCACGGCTTCGGCCTCTGCCTACGCCAGCTTCCTCGCCGCGGACGCTACGGCCTTGTCTGCCTCCACCTTCGCCAGACGGTCGGCCTCTTCCTCATGCCCCTCCCGCGCGTTCCGCTCCCTCGCCTACCGGAGGTCGGTGGCCGAGTCGATTCGCCGGCTGGTGGAGGAGGTCGTCACCGACATGATGACCGAGGCGGCGCCCGACTTCTCGATGGTGACGGGGCTCTGAGACAGAAGACAAGACAAAAAAGTTTTTGAGGCCGAATCGGCGTAGAGATGGAAAACATGAGAGGGATACTTACACTGACACCATGACTGGCACCTTCGGCTGCCTCTGATACTTGGCCACCTTGGCCGCGACTTCTTTCCGCCTGGTCGCCGCGGCCGGTTTCTTGGGCTTCTTCAGCGCGCTGCCGAACAGGGGCAGCGCCTTGCTTCCGCTTGCATTTGCCGCCGCGGGCGGACGGCCCAGTGGAGGGGCCTGCGCTGGTGTTGGCCGTGCTCCAGGCGGGGCGTGGCTCGTCTTCGTCGTCGTCATCGTCAGGCTAGGTCTCCATGTCACGGCCCTCCTCGGAGCCGCCTGCTTGTCGCCACCGCCTGCTGCGTTGTCCGCCAGGGCGGCCGCCCCCAAGTCGGGGTCGTCCACATCACTCACCGCCCTGTCTGGCAGGTAGTCACCACCCGTCCCCACGATGGCGGCCGTCGCCTCGGACATGTAAATCTGCAATCCAGAAGGGAGTCGCATCACAATAACAACAAGACAAAAAGACAGAGCTAAAGAAGAAATGAAAGGGAATTCCGGCAGGCGGCGGGTCATCGCGGGAATACGGCCGCTTCCCGTACCACCAGTCTTCCTCCGACACGTTGTGGTCGGAGATCTCGTTCACCATCGTCGCGACTTCAGCAGTCGGCATCTCCTTCGTGCACAGCCGGCTCAGGTCGCGGTGCCCGCTCATCCGGATGATCGGATGAGGGCGTCCCTGGAGCGGGAGGACCCGGCGCTCGACGAAGGTGATGAGGAGGTCGGAGGCCACGAGGCCCTCCGACTCCTGGAGCACCCGGAGTCAGCTGATGGCGGCCGCCGACACTGGCTTCGGCTTGTAGCCCCAATTGGGCCGGAGCCCGGTAGGGGGACCGTCCTCATAGGCTGGCAGGTTGATGAAGTCGACGGCCGGATCGACATTCTCAACATAGAAGTAAGATTGCTGCCACATGTTTACCGACTGTGACAGCTTGATGACAGGGAAGGCGTTCCTTTTTGCCGGCCGGCGCACAGTGACGAATCCACCGCACTCGGCCGTCGTCTCCTTGGCGGAGGTACCTAGCTTCCCCTAGAAGAATGCTCCACACAGATCGAGTGTGTGGAGGATGCCGATGTAACCCTCGCACGCCATGACGAAGGCGGAGAGCAGGGTCACGGTGTTGGGTGTCAGATGATGAGGCTGGAGATGGTTGAATTCGAGGAACGAGCGGAGGAAGCCGCTCACCGGAAGGCCAAAGCCACGGAGGAAGTGCGAGCGAAAGACGACCCGCTCGTTCCCCTTCGGCATCGGCGAAATCTCCTCCGCCCGTGTTACCCGCGCCTTGACGAACGCCGCGTTGGGCATCCGGCGCGTGTCTCGGAGGAAGGAGATGTGATCTTCAATCACCGTCGACCCGTCCCAGTCGCCGCCCTTCTCGCGCGCCATGGCCGCGAGGGAAGGAGGAGTGCGTCGGCGGCGAACGGCGGCGGCACGGAGTGGCAGCAGCAGCAATGGTGGAGAGAGCAGAGGGAGAAAGAGAGTGTGGGAGGGGGCGCGCGTGCTTCACCGCATCCCTCCCTCCCCCTACTTATAGCCCTGGGGCTACGAAGCCGAGGGGGAAGGGCATGGGATCGTGGGATTTACTACGCCCACGATCCCCACGACCCCCCGTTTACCGTGCAACTTACTGCGCCTTGAATGCTCGTGGGAATCACAACCGCCCCCCTCGGCACAGCGGATCCGCCCGCGTGCCGAGGCCCAATGGTGGCGGGCCCGACCCGCTACTACGTCCCATCAGGAGCGTAGGGTGGCAGGCTGGCCGGGCTGGCGTGCGCCGCGTGGCGCGCCTATGGTGAGCGGCGGCCCGGGGAAGCTTAGCTGGAACGCCACCTATTTTCCCGCCTTGGAGTTTGAAATTGGCATACAATCCCGCCTAGTCGAAGCCAACTCCAGCAGTCGGCCAACCACAAGGCAGATCAAACATTCTCCCAGAGCTCGATGAGGGGGGAAGCTGCTGAGACTTCGAGGCCCCTCGACCACAACGCCTCACTGGCTTCGGGACTACTGTCGGAGTAATGGGCCACAGGTAGCCTCATCCGGGTCCCTGAACATATCAAAACTTTGGGCCGGCTTCGCCCCGCAGTAACCCAAGCTGAACCTCCACCCTCTAGGCGCCGGCTAGCCCAACGGCCGGCCCCCAGAGGATGGCCAACCACCTACAGACGGCACGACGAGCGGCCGCCTCCAATCAGCCGGCCTCTAGAAAGGACGGCGTTGAGCAGGCGGCCACCTGGTGCCCTCAGAGTCTGTGCCCCTATCAAGAGGACAAGATGGCGTGTGGCTACAGTGAAGCCCCACACCCCCGAATCTTGGGCTTGGCGTGGCCACAGTGCCCCGTACAGGGGCAGATCTCCGCACGGCGCGGCACTGTTGCCACCTCCCCTGACGTCACTCCAGATAGGCGGAGCCCTGTTCCCCATGACGGCCTGTCGGTATGGCCCACAGGCTGCAGGCCCTACTTGGCAGTGACGCCTCAGAAGACGGCGCACGCCGAACCAGTCGGACCAGGGGGAGGCCGGCCTCCAGCAGGCGGCCGTCCCTTCCGTCGGAGCAAGTGCACCATTAACCTGACGAGACCAGGTGTGGCTACAGTGATCTCCTGCCAGGCGGCGGGACTGTAGCCACACTGAGCTCACCAAGCCCGCGTCATTAGCAGCACGGCTACAGTGAGCAGCCACCAACCAGACCCGCCAGCAGCGGGAGCGGTCTGTCGGCTCCGTACCAGACTAGTCAGTGGGGCCCACCAGGAGGCGGGCCCCAATAGTCGGCAGAGAAGGCAGAGTCCGGAGACGCTGACAGTCGGGCCCAGCACCCGGCCAGATTACCATTGTACCCTTGGGGGGTAGGCCTATATAAACCCCCGCAGGGCACCCATGCAAAGGGTTCCCACCCCACTAGACCTAGCCACTTCCCTAGAGTAGGAGAGAGTTAGCCTTGCCTTCTCCTACCTCTAGCATACAGCTCAAGGAGCACCTTTGTATCACTTGTGCCATAGTGATCATGCAGAGACCCCGCAGAGCAGGACTAGGGGTGTTATCTCCTAGGAGAGCCCCGAACCTGGGTAAAGTACGCCGGTGTTCGTGTCTACGCCTCATCCCGCTTCCAAGCACCAGGGAAGTTCTACTCGCTCCCACCATGATAAGCCATCCTTTGGCATATGTTGCACCCAACCCCCGACCGTTCCTATTGGTTGCCCTTTGGTGATAATAGCATACACACTTTTGTCATCTCCAAGCGAAGTAGAAGATCGTGCATTTTCAACCAAAACATAGCAAGAAGTAAATAACTTGAATGTCAATGTGACATGTGAACATCTTTTTTTAGTACAAAGCTAGTCATCGAAGCTTTTCTTGTTGTCTTTCTGGTCTCTTAAATTTATGTGGTGATGTCAATTTATGTTATACATACATGGCAACTTTTGATGAATGCATATGTCAACTCATGTACGAACCGCATGGCAACTTCCTTTCTACCATGGTTTAACTTTATTAATTTTGGAATCTATTGGCAATTTCACATTAACTTCACTGCAATTTTTTCACATGCATCCTATCACGGATGCAATATTGCATGCTATCTCCACTATTTTAAACTATGATGATATCATGGGTAAACAATACTTACTGGACAATGCAGGTTCAAAACAACCCACAGAATTAAGTTTTCCCTTACACTCGGTAACTTTTTATTTATCATATTTTTTCATGTCTTTCTTCCCGATCGAGTTGTTTTTTGTCACTTACCAGCATAATAGGACGCAAGCGTGTTCCCCATTGTCAACGTGTTCATCATCCCAGCCCCTGTTCATGCATTTATTTTTTAGTTTTTATTCCAACATTTTTGTCCTTATTTCCAAAAGTGGCGACTTACTAGTTATCGTATAAGATTTTCTTCTTTTTTGTTTTACATAAAATATAATATATGTGTGGTGGTGACAATTTATGTTGTACATGCATGGCAAAAAAAAACCACATGGCAATTTATGAACAAACCACATGGCAACTATTTTGTAGATGTTTCATTTATGCATGTTTTGTGAAATTTACATGGCAATTATCAGAGAAGTTCACTCCATTTCAAGTTCTTAGATTATTTAATGGAAAATCTAGTGGATTTCACATGGCAACTATAATAAATTACACATGGAAAATCTAGTACATTACTCAAGGCAAATCTAGTACATTACATATGGCAAATCTACTGGCTTCCACATGGCAAATATAGTGGATTCCACATGGAAAATCTAGTGGATTCCGTATGGCGGATATATTTGGATTACGCATGGCAAATATAGTGGAATCCACATTTTAAATCTAGGGTAATCCACATTGCAAATGTAGTAGTTTCCGCATGATAAATCTAGTAACATTTTCACATGGCAACTAGATTTGCTGTGTGGTTTACATGGCAATTAGTAGAAAATTTTCACTGCATTTTTACTTAATGTTACAAGAGGATGAAGGCGCCCCCCCCTTAATTAGTGCTAGAATCATCCCAGTTCCTACTCCTAAGGTTTATTTTTGCGATTTCTTAGTCCATTCTTTTTTTCCTCCCTATGATATCGAAAAGTGATCTTTTTATAGTTACTGTTCAAGCTTTTGCTATTTTTGTTTTTTGAGATAAAATTATCTATGAAGATGGCAATTTATGTTATACTTGCATGTAAACTTGTGAACAAACCACATGTCAACAAATGACCACACTACATGGCAACTATAACTTTAGTTTTTTGGGCGTCCTACCATTTTCTTGTTGGCAATTATGAGATCAAGTTCACTTCATATGTCAGTGCTTACATCATTAGCTTTATCTAACCTTGTTTCTATGTTCTCTTATGCGTGCAAGCAGATTTTGGTCTTATAGCATAAGTGGTTGATGGCATGTCTCCCATCATCAGTTCATGCCATGTGCTACCTCCCATTCCTGCATTTTTAATTTGCAAGTTTTCGGTTCATTATTTATGTTGTTTTTTTGCATTTCTTGGTATTATTATTTCACTCTTTTATACCACTCTATAGTTTCATATCTGATTTTTTTCATACCTTGATTTGCTCCTGTCAGTTGATGTTGGTGTCCCGAATCTGGAGAATCCGTAGTTCCTTC
Organism: Triticum dicoccoides; assembly: GCF_002162155.2. NCBI lineage: Eukaryota > Viridiplantae > Streptophyta > Magnoliopsida > Poales > Poaceae > Triticum > Triticum dicoccoides. The sequence goes on from NC_041385.1 coordinate 285,633,288, forward strand.
TGGTATAGTTTGCCATGGGACTCCTGATGGTGTAGTTGTATTGAAAGCCCCTGCAAACATATTTTTTGGTTATTCATGTCAGAAGCCAACAGTCATACATAATGGCACCTATTTTGGGGCATTTAAGGTTACAAATTATTGGCAACCCTCACTCAAAACATCAAACAATTACATCTTATTACTACAAGCATGGCAAATCTTTTATTTGTAGTCTGTACCTATGTCTGCATATTGATGTAGAAGTGGCAACAATAATCTAGTTGAAATGAGTTCCTCATAGTCTAGCGCATCCCATGTGGGTGCTCCCATTAGTCCGAATAACCCATCTCCAGGATCCATTTGCTTCTCATACTTTTTGGTTTACCCTATTGAATGAACAAGCATGTCATTTATGAGCAAGCATATTCTGGAGTTTAAATTAAAATGACATGGAAACTTTTGTGCCAACTAGGGGTGGCAAATATCACTAGAATGACATGGCAACTAGAAGCAGCAACTTGTGGGCATTTTTTCACTGTCTTCCAGGGTGGCAAGTACTCCCTCCGTTCCTTGATATAAGGGTGTATATTTTTTTGAGAAAAAACCAAAATATAAGGTGTATTACGTTGCACAATTCGTTTAGATAATTTTTTTAGGTATTTGATTACATATTCTTATATCAAGCAAGCTCCTCTGTTTTGCCATGTCAGTTAGTCAGTTGAAACCTCACCGAAAACTTGTGAAATTTTCCCTCCACGTGCGTTCTTTAATTTTCGTGCCAAAAACTAAACACCCTATATTTAGGAATGGAGGGAGTATAGCTTAAATGGCACGACAATGAAGTGCCAATGGACATGGCAAACTAATTGTAGTGTGGGTGGCAAATATTACTAGAATGACATGGCAAATTAACTTCAATGAGGGTGGCAAGTATCACTAGAATGACATAGCAAATAGAAGCATCAACCCATGGCAACTTTTCCTTCATGGCTACCAGGGTGGCAACTACAACTTAAATCTCATGGCAATTAACTGCAAATATACATGGAAATTTTGTTTTTCCCAACTTTCTAACTAGTGTTGGCACAGTTGTCCTATATTTTTCCCTACTAAATGTGTTGTTTCTCATCTTTTCCCTTGTCCCAAAATTGATGGTAGCAACTGAAATTCATGGCAACCATTGAGTGTGGCTTCTCCAAAATCGAAAAATAAGTGAACATAGATGGCAATTTTTCTTAGTGGACAGATCCATCAATTCTGCATTTGAATCTGCTATTGGCAACAATAAAAACAAGTTTGTTGACACGAATTACAACAAGGGGGAATCAGGAATCAGGAACTTTGCCGTCAGCCATCGCTGACGGCAAAGGAATGCATGGCGGACGACAAAGGCCTTTACCGTCAGCCAGCAGATGGCAACACGTCCGGCTGAACAGGCTAAGGTCTTTGCCATCCGCCAGCAGACGACAAAGAGCCTGGACGACACACGTGTCAGCTTAGGTCCGTTAAGGGGTTAATAGCGTGCTTTGCCGTCCGCCAACAGGTGACAAAGACCTTTTTGTATTTGTCGTCTGCCAGAGGACGACAAAGAACATTGATTATTTTCCGTCTGCCAGCAGACGGCATAGCATGCCACATGGCAGCAACTGGGGGGCTGGCCTATTTGGTAGCTTTGCCATCAGCTGGCTGATGGCAAATATTCAATGTTCTTTGTCGTCCGCTGGCCGACGGCAAGCATCCAAATAGCCAACCTACTGCCCCAGGTTGCACAGGTAGCTGACACATGAAATGTTTGCCATCTGCTGGCTGATGGCAAAGCTCTTTGCTGTCTACCGGCAAAAGGCAAAGACCCTATATAGCCCCTGTTTTTTTGTTGTTTCTTAAATTCATTCAATTTCACAGAATTTCACACATATATATACACACATATGAAAATACTTTTGACAAGCATACAAATACATATACATACCAAATCATATCCCTGCCATATGGATACGATCATACAACACATATACATTGCAAATGGTTTCATCCAACACATATACATAGTCAACATATCCAATAACAAGCATACAATGGTTTCATCCATACATACATATATAGGTAGCAAGTTTGACATTGATCATCCTACAAAATTAAGACAAGAATGAAGCATAAAGAGAAGAGTAGACTCCATCAACGCAAGCTTCCTCATCTAAATCAAATCTGCAAATTGGGAAAGAAGCAAGTTAGTAGAAGAAGAAGAAGAAGAAGAAGTAGTAGAAGAAGAAGAAGAGGAGGAGGAGGAAGAAGAAGAAGATTAGTTAGAAAAATAAGAAGAAGAAGAAGAGGAAGAAAAGGAAGAGGTAGAAGAAGATTTCTTCTTCTCTTTCTTTTTCTCCTCTCCTCTTTTTTATCTTCTTCTTCTTCTTCTAACTAAGGTAGGTAAAATGCCATTTTATTGCTAAACTAGGTAAAAATGCCAAGTGTAGATCATTTTAGAGCTGAGCTAGGTAAATAGGTAATTTTTGAGCTTACTAAGGTTATTATGTCATTTTTGAGGAAAGTAAGGTAAGTCTATATCATTTTGGAGGTAACAAAGATTATCATGACATTTTTGAGGAAAGAAAGCTAAGTATAGCTCATTTTCTGTCTAACATAGGTAGTTATGCCATTTAGGATGAAAGTAAGCTAAGTATGCATTTGTTAAGCAAAACACTAGAGAAAACTTACCCTCATCACAACAAATGCGATGAAGACCGCAACTAAGGTAACAATTGATCCAACAGCATAATGATATCAAGCCTCATTATCAATGGCTTATTTTCTAATCTTCTTAATCTTCAAGCGCATTGCATCCATCTTCAAGCGCATTGCATTCATCTTCATCTTGTGATCATCGACCACATCTGCAACATAAAACTCCAATTCCATCTTCTCTTCTTCAATTCTTTTAATTTTTTTCTGTCGAATACTCATTTTCATTTTCAACTAAATTTAACTTCTCGACAAGTTGGTCGGTTGCAAATTCTGGTTCACATACCTCCGAGATTAAAATATCTCTATGTCAACTTGATGGCCATAATTGTCATAAATGCGAAATGCAACAAATAGTTACAAAAGAGGATTTACCACATCTGAATCATAAAGTAGGCAAGGACCGACGGGGACGGATATCAAGACCATGGCACTATGTATGAAAAACAATCATACAAAGTAAAAAAAACTATACAAGTAACTATACAAATCATACAATCATACAAGTAACTATATAAATCAAGTATAACATAAAAAATTTAATACTTGGTAATAATTTGGTTCAATAAATGCTTCGGGATCAATAAATGCATCATCATCATCACTATCAGTAATGACATGCTCATCATCATCATTAATAAATGCATCATCATGTGGAAGGCCACCTCTACATAATCGATCAAGCATTGACAGGTCATCCGCAGCAGTAACCTCTTCTAGTTCAGGATCTTCTTGTTCCAGCTGAGGCGTGAAGTCGGTTTCACTATCTTTGTCTACTTCAAATGTTCTGGGGTGAAGTAGAGCGTTTCTTGAAACGTTTTTTGGAAAGACGTGTTTCTTGGAAGAATTCTCCTTCATATGTGTATGTGTTAATGTGAGGTTCATAATAATCTTCATTGGGGGGAGGTGGTCTAACACGTGGTGGCACTTCATAAACGACATCCCAACTATTGAGATAGGATCACTTTTATAGGCCCACGGTAGATAGAAAACTTGGGTTGCCTATTGAGCCATAATATAGACATTAGGAACATCCAAGTGGGTGCTTTGATTGATTTCCACTAGCCCTATATGTTCATGAGTCCTTCTAGTCTCCTTCAACTGGAACCAACAATATTTGAAGAGTACGACGTTTGGTGGGTTTGCACCATAGAATTGAAGTTCATAAATTGTTTCAACTCTTCCATACGGTATCTCCTTCGCCGATAGCAGAGGCACAACAATTTATAGAATTTCGGTCGGCCATATATAGCTCTTTGCCATAGGTACGAAAGCGATATCCGTTGATGTCGTATTTGTCAAATGAACGAACCTTATATTCAAAACCATTAGCGACTTGTCTCAATTCGGCGTCCATAAGCTCTGAATTAGCATACAAGTTTAATACGAAAGGGATTGTTGAATTAGCCACAAATGAGACGAAGAAATGAGATGGTCTACTGGAAATCACCGTTTGTTTGAACCAAGAGATGAAACCGGGATAGCCGCCTCCATGGTTTGCCAGAAGCTCATACTCTTCGACGGAATCCTTTTGGATCACCGCTCCATATGAGAATTTGGTGACATATCGACTATATCAAATTTATCCAGGAATAAGAACAATTCAAAGGAATTAGATGTTGTGAAACATTGTAGAACTTACTCGATGTACGACCACACTTCTGTCAGGTTGTTGAAGATATACAACGAAATGGTCTGCCATTCTTTGAAATCCAATGTTAAGGAATTATAAGCATCGGCTGGTGCCAGATCCCCTTTGAATAGACTGAGGTTGGATCAACCCTTTTTAGGGTCGCTGGCATTGTACCGAGGCTTCGGATTATGCAAATGACGATTTTTGGCTTCGTAGTGTGCTGTCACAAAGTTTGCCGCCTCCTCAGTAATGAATTCCTCGGCCATCGATGCTTCCATTCTACATTTATTTTTACATTTTTCTCGAAGCATATTATGCATCCTCTCAGTTGCGTATCACCGATGATTCTATATAGCCCCCCCCCCAATCTTGCCTCGGTTGGGAGATGCAAAATCAAGTGCTGCATTGGATTAAAGAAGCCCGACGAAAATATCTTCTCTAACTTGCTGATCAACTCCGGCGCCAACTCTTCTATTTCTTCTACCAGGTCAGGCGATAGTTCTTTAGCAGAAGGAACACGGAAGAAATAGCCCAGCTCTTCCACTACTAGCTATTCATCCTCAGGGATGAATCCACGCAACATCACCGGCATTACCCGCTCAATCCATATGTGCCAATCATGACTCTTGAGACCAAATACCTTGAATTTTCAGTACTCGCTCCCCTCTTTAGATTTGCTCCATACCCATCTGGGAACATCAACTGCATTTTCACCCACAAGATAATTTCCCTCATAGCTGGCCTTCCAAGATTGAACCATGCCTTTGGCTTTGTCCAGCTCTTCTTTCCTTTCGGTGGTTGCATGTTTTGTAACTGTCTATAACATAGCGCCTCCTGATCGATTGTTGCCTTAGGATTATCCTTTGACTTCCCTTCTATGCCAAACAATGTACCAAAAAGTGCCTCGGCGATATTCTTCCTAGTGTGCATCATGTCAATGTTGTGTGGGCAAAGGAGGTCTTTGAAGTAAGGCAGACCCCACAAAGCATGTCTTGTGAGTCCAAGCGTGTTGCGAATTATACCCCTTGAAATACCATGGACGCTCAGGATCTGGCTCGAGAGCATTTAACTGATCCAGGATCTCTTGTCTTGTCAACGAAGGTGGTGCAGAATCTTTCACAACTCTACCTTTGATGAAGTTTTGCTTGACTTTCCTGAACTTATGGCGAGGATGCAGGAACAGTCTATGCATGTCAAAGCAAGAAAACTTGCAACCGACCTCAAGCCAACGAAACTGAAGAGCTCCCTTGCATGTGGGGCACGGGGACATTCCATGCACACACAAGCCAATGAATAGTGCATACACCGGCAAGTCATGCATCGAGTACATGTACCACACACGCATTATGAGGTTATTTTTGCTAAAGGCGTCGTATGTCTTGAACCCATTATCAGAGGCATCTTGCAATTCGTCCTTCAGCGGCTGCATGTACACATTCATATTCTTCCCTGGATAGTTTGGACCTGGAATTATCAACATCAGGAAAATGTTCTTTCTTTGCACAATCTGTCCGGGGGGGATTGAGTGGAATGAGAAATACGGGCCAACAACTGTATTGGGTTTCCGTCAGACCAAACACACTGAACCCATCCGTGTTGATGGCTGACTGGTACAGGTTTGATGGTAGTATGTGGCCTTTGGGTAGAAATGTCCAAATACTGTCATCATCGCGTCTTAGCATTCTCTGCCCAAGTTGAATTGAGCCTTCAGAGCCATTATTTGTGAGATGGCATCCAGCTGACAAAGCTCAGTGTGCTCGTGGAGAGGACATTTTGAAGACTCCAACATTTCATTGATGGCCTTTGCAGATTCCTCCATCTCATCGTCCGAGTCCCGAGCATCATCGAAGTCTTGCACCATGTCCTGCATCCTGGTACCATGATCGTCGGTGCAACGACGAAGCATCTCAACTCTGGCGCATTGGTCAGACTCGCCATGAAATGTCCATACCGTATAATCTGGCATAAAATCCCTCTTCTGCAAGTTTTTCCTATTTCATCCTCAGTCCTCTTGTGCCAATTGTTGCACCCGGCACAGGAGCACCAGGTTGTCCTCTGGCCATTTTCAAATGTGGCTCGTAGAAACCCCTTGGTTTTTGTTAAACATTCAGTGGTCATGTTTTTCTGACTAGTGTGACCGGTGTACATCCACGCATGATCACTCATCTTGCCTATCTACTGGACACATAAGAAATATATATATAAATTAATCAACATGTATATATTCATCGGTTAATTGACTTTGTCACTTTTATTACGTCCATGCAACCTAGATGCTAATAGGTAAAGATAGGTCGTATGCTCTACTTTGAATCCAACGCAAAATTTTGGCAGCACCTCCCCGCTGTTCTCCTGATACATGTCTGAGCAATAAGAAGAGAGGATGTGTACCCGGAGAACAACAGGGAGGCACTGACGAAATTCTGCATCGGATCTGGAGCAGAGCATATGGGAAAACAAACCCAATCTACACATACTCGGGCTGTCCATGGATAATGTTGGACAATTCGAAAGTATAGCTTAAATGGCACGTCAATGAAGTGCAAATGGACATGGAAAATTAATTGTAGTGTGGGTGGCATATATTACTAGAATGACATGGAAAATTAACTGCAACGAAGGTGACAAGTATCACTAGAATGACATAGCAAATAGAAGCATCAACCCATGGCATTTCTTCCTTGATGGCTACCAGGGTGGCAACTACAACTTAAATCTCATGGCTATAAACTGCAAATATACATGGAAATTTTGTTTTTCCGACCTTTCTAACTAGTGTTGGCACGGTTGTCCTATTTCCCCCCTACTAAATGCGTTGTTTCTCATCTTTATTTTGTCCCAAAATACATGGTAGCAACTGAAATTCATGGCAACCATTGAGTGTGGCTTCTCCAAAATCAAAAAAATAAGTGAACATAGATGGCAATTCTTTCTTAGTGGATAGATCCATCAATTCTGCATTTGGATGTACTATTGGCAACAGTAAAAACAAGTTGGTTGGCAAGAATTACAATGAGGGGGAGGGGGTACAACCTAATTTATGGATAAACTTACCTTGAACCAACAGATTGTTGGTTGTTTTTCCTGTAGATCTAGCTAGAGTTTGCCATGTTTTGCATGGCAAATTGATAGTAGGGGATCACGGGAGGGGAGGGGCGATCTATTTGAGGGTAATGGGAACTAGAGTTGTGGGTGGGAGACAAATTTTTAGAGGGTTTTCAGGCAATAACTGCCATGAGGGACACACCTGCATGATCTGTGTGTTTGCATTCGTACTGATGTGGTGGGAGTAGAGGTGGCTCATGTGATGCGGAGCATCCCAAGGACATCACCATGTCAAGAGAACCTTCTCCGAGAGACACACACAACATCCACTTCAAACATATAAAGGTGAATCTTCTCCTTTACACATGTGTACTTGTGCCCTTCGAGGATGGTATAGTAATTGTCACTCCTCTCGTAAAAATGTCTAGGTTTGAGAGAAGCTTCACACATGAAGAGGAGGATTTCATGCGGAAGAGAATCAGTACACCATCATAGAGGGAAGCTTGGAACCAAAGATGGAACCGTCGAGAAGAAGATCAAGAAGGCCAAGTTCCACAAGCACTGGCGAGTGTCCATTAGAAGGCGACAAGTTGCGAAGCCTCTAGATACCCCATGCGCATAGACCTCTGGACAGCATGCCCATGGGACGCCATGACGAGGGTACAAGCCTGTGTGCACAACCTAAGTCGTCGGCTCTATGGATTTCCCAATGTGCACGGGCTCCACTTACCCCGTGCACACATGGCTACTTGCTGACGGAACACTAAGGCATGGGGCATGCTCAATATGTTGTGCATACGTGCCCGCCTAGATATAATCCTACCCAGAGATATTCTAGAATGTGGGTGAGGACACCCTGGTAAAAATAAAGGGATTGGAAGAATTAAAATACGGGTATTAAAGAAGGAAAAACAGCCACAGAAGATCCCCGTGTGTCGGTGTGGAGCCGGCGATCTATGGGGCAGTGCAACCCCTTTGTTGGTTCGACAAGGGGTGGCGATCAACACAAAGACAAACAAAACGAGGGGCACACGATTTCAGTAAGGTTCGGGCTGCCCGGAGACGTAAAACCGTACTCCCACCTTTGGGTGTATTGGTGGCGTTTGGGCACAAATACACAGAGCGCTCTCCCCCGGAAAGTGGTGGAAAGAGAGCAGCTACACGAATACCTATGCATGTGGGTTGCAAACATTCGAACCCCTACTAATGTTTCCCTAGACCTCCTTTTATAGTCCCAGGGGTCACCGTAGTGGAAAAAAGGTCATTACAGGGGTGATTAGACTAAAACACAGCTATCATACCTACCTCTGCTGGTGAGGACAAAGCACATTATATGTGCTGCTAGGTGTCCTGTGGAGGTTGAATCCCGGCAAAGCTGGCGCACTGCTTATTCAACCACCTCCTATTAGCATGACATGCCATCAGGACAGGTGTCAATAAAGGTGTTTTTTCCTCCCAGCAAGCCGACACACATGGGTTACGTCTACCTAAACACTTGCGGGCTCGACAGCTCATTAATTAGTGACCAGCTGGTCAGAGAGGCGAGCGCTGGGTTTGGCAGGGAGTCCATGCCCGAGGGGCTTGCCTGGTCTTGGCTTGCTAGCTCGTTCCTGCCAAAGTTGGTGGCTACCATTATGAAATTTATGTGTTGTTCCAATGCTTGGTCTCCTTAATGCTCTACCTGATCTTACGAAGAGTGGCTACTCTGGTTTAGTTGTATGTGAGACTTGGCACTTGATATAAGAGTTGCAGCGCACTTGTGCAAAAGTCAGGGTGGAAAACACCCATGTTTGTTGCACCGATAGGAGCCCCCACTACTAGACCATACGTGTCGCTGGGCATCGTTGGGGTAGGCCCTCACAATGTACAGGCGTAGACGTTGATCTTGTCGGGAATAATGTCATGTCTTGAGATCTTCTTTGCTTCTTCATTTATCTGAACCTGGGTTAGCCCCCAGTCTCATCTTGATATCTTTGGCGCTCGGATGAGACGTGTCATTTACATCAATAACTAGGGGCACCCACACCCATAGGATGCCATTAGGGCGCCCGTGCGTGAATTGTGGTAACTGCCATTTCTGCTATCACGGTCTCCTATACTGTAGCCTTTCTCCGTTTCCCCATGACGTGGATTAGGCATGGGACATGGCTTTGGTGCAGGAGGGCTGTCATGATAGTAGTGCTCCGGCCAGAGGAGTTAGGGTGTCGGCTTGGCGATAATGGGCAGTTGATGAAGCAAGATGCCAGCCAGGGATGCAGGGAACCGGAGAGGCGGAGCGGGGCGGTCGCTCTAGAGTAGTGGAGAGACAGCCTCCCTCGCCTCCGCTATAAAAGGAGGGGCGCGAGGGTAGCAATGCTAATCGTTCTCCTTCTTGTTCTCCTTTCTGTCTTATATCATGGCGAGAGGAAGAGGTCAGGCTCATTCTCCGGCCGTAGCGGCGAGAGCTTCTCCTCGACACCATGCCTCGGTTTCAACTTCAGCTATAGAGGCCGGTTCCAATGCTTGGGGTGGTTCCACGGGGCGAGTTCGAGGTCGATGCAGTGCCCTCGGTCGAGGCGGACGGAGCGGCGTGCTCTCATTTCTCATCCAACTTCTCTACCCCCGGCAGAAGGCCATACCGGGGGCACAATGGTTAAGTTCATCATCAAGCAGCGCGATCCTCCTTGTAGTCGCCTGTGGCTTCCCCATCCTTTCGCGAGGGTGATGGAGGCCGACCAACTGCTCAGGCCGCGGCCGCGCATGAGCGGTTGCTGCAATGGCGCCATGTGGGTGAACATTGAGTTCCCCGCACCCCGCTTCATGCTCCTTAGGCGCGGTTGGATAACCTTCATCCGCACCGACTACCTTGCAGAGGGGCATGTCTTTCGCTTCATGTGGGTGCAGTCTGACATGCTCTCTGTCGTGGCTCTAGGACTGGGGGTAGCCAGGCCCTTCTGCCTGCGGCCCAACGTGTGGCTTTGTCAAAGGGCCGGACGCGGCCCAGCGCCAAGATTTCACGGCAAGCCCTCACGAGGCTCCCCGCCTTGCGAGGCGAGCATCAGCAAGCGTCGTTAGGTGCCCCATGGGCTTCATGAGGGGCGACCTCCTGAGGCTGCCTCCCGAGGCCCCTCGCGAGGTGGACATCTCTAGGCTCTCCACCTCGCCTCGCGCTACAGTGAGTGATGCAAGCCATGCGAGCGGAGCCAGGAAGGCACTAGCGGCCATGATACGTCTCCAACGTATCTATAATTTTTGCTTGTTCCATGTTGTTATATTATCATTCTTGGATGATTTACAATCATGTTATAGCTACTTTATATCATTTTTTGGACTAACCTATTAACCTAGTGCCTAGTGGTAGTGGTTGTTTTTTTGCTTGTTTTTAACTTCGCAGGAAATCAATACCAAACAGAGTCCAAACGCAATGAGACTTTTTGGAGAATTTTTCTAGACCAGAAGACACCTAATGGGCCAAAGAAGTACCAAACGGGGGCTCCGAGGTGAACATAACCCACTAGGGCGTGCCAAGAAGCCTAGGCGCGCACTCGTGGGTTGTGTCCACCTCGATGGCCTCCCGCACCACTTCTTCGCCTTATAAGTCCCCAAATATTCTAGAAACCCTATGGGAGTGGACGAAACACAATTCCAGCCGCCGCAAATTGCATAACCACGAGATCCAATCTAAACACCAGCATAGAGGGGTTCATCATATTCATTGGTGCCTCTCCCATGATACGTGAGTAGTTCATCATAGACCTATGGGCCTGTAGGCAGTAGCTAGATGGCTTCCTCTCTATCTTAATTCTCAATACAATGGTCTGTTGGAGATCTATTTGATATAACTCTTTTTTGCGGTGTGTTTGTTGGGATCCGATGAACTTTGAGTTTATGATGAGATCTATATCCATGATTATTATTTGAGTCTTCTTTTGATCTTTTATATGCATGATTATTTATAGCCTCATATTTGTTCTTCGAATATTTGGTTTAGTTAGACCAACTAGATTGTTTTTTCTTGCCATGGGAAGAGGTGCTTTGTGGTGAGTTCGATCATGTGGTGTTCTTTCCCACCGACAGAAGGGGTAGCAAGTCACACATGTATTGTTGCTATTAAGGATAACAAGACGGGGTTGTTCCTACATGAATAGATCTCGTCTACATCATGTCATCGTTCTTATTGCATTACTCCATTTCTCCATGAACTTAATACACTAGATGCATGCCAGATAGCGGTCGATGTGTGGAGTAATAGTAGTATATGTAGGCAGCTGTCGGTCTACTAATCCTGGACATGATGCCTATATTTTTTTGATTGAGCACTATAGGGAAAACTCCCCACAGCCTTTTTATTAAGAAATAGAGTTACAAGAAGTACAAGGGTTACTAGCAGTATCCAGGAGCAGCAGAAAGGAAACTACCTATTTACACACTACTAAAAAGGAGGAGACAATTATGGGGGGGGGGAGGAAAGAGACCCATCTAACCAGGTCGTCCTTATGCCTCACCTTAATTCTATGAGAAAGAAGGTACAAGTCATGGATAAAAGCCCGTCTCAATCTATTAAAACTTGGCCTCTCTTTCCTGAAAACTTTCCCATTCCTAATGATCCAAATATTCCAACAAGCTATGAAACCCACCTCAGCAAACAAGGGCTGTCCAAAGTTCCTCTTAGCATTTAGGGCAACCTGGCCCATATCATTCCCGGCTGACCAATCAATATGTTAGTTCCAAACCGTCTGGCTGAAGTTGCAATTCAAGCATAGATGATCCCTATCTTCCCTCGTGTGTCTGGGGTAGAGCACACAATTAACTCCATCATCAGTATGCCAATGCCTTCTTTCCACCATATCCTTGGTGTTTAATCTATCCATAATGAGCATCCATGCAAAAACTTAAATTTTCATGGTGCAACAACTTTTCCAAATCCAGAGCAGAATAGGGTTGAAAGTATGGTTAATAAACCTATAAATGTAGAACTATTCGGGAGTGAAAGGTTTACTAGTGCCATGCCAGGACCAATCATCTTTGAAGTCAGGTTGTCTCTCATGGTTCTGAAGCAGAATTTGCAAACTCTGAAGTTGTTGATGGGCTTTCCCAGAAAGAGGCTAGTGAACCATGATAGCAAGTTGGGACAATCTAAACCTTCTTCACTAACACCAAACTATCCATAACATAGGAAAACAACCTTGGGAATATGCGTTGCAGAGGCATAACAAAATCACCGACCTTCCATTTATCCTACCAGAATATTGTAGTATCTCCTTCATTGATTTCAACCCAAGAAACCTCTCTGAACTGATCTAGCATCTTTAGAATGTCCTTCCACCAAAAGGACCCACATGAGGCTATTCCTTGGGGCACAAGCTCATGATAATAAGAATTCCAAATGAGCTGCACCTAAGGAATATCTGCTTTATTAAGGAACTTGCTAACATGCTTGAACATCAGTGCCACATTCTGAAAACCAAGGTCAAGAATTCCTAGACCACCTTTATTCTTGGGTCTGCAAATTAACTCCGAAGAAGCCAAGGATGGGGTAGGCTCTTGTCTATTCTTCTTCCACATACATTGTATCCGAATTCTCTGCAGTTGCTTCAAGAGACCAGGTGGGATAAACAAGCTACAAAGGAAGAAGATTGGCAAGGATGATAAGGAAAAAATAAGGTATTGCAATTTGCCACCCTTGTCAGATTCAGGGCTCCGCAGACCAAAGAGAGGTTCAATCTCTGGGGCATGTATGAAGAACTCAACCTCACCAGCCAGCTGATTCGTCGCCCCCATGGCCTAGCTCAATGAACAAGGAAGAAGATGGACACGACAGTTTACCCAGGTTCGGGCCACCTTGCGGTGTAAAGCCTACTCTTGCTTTGTGGCAGATTATCCTTGCGGGGGGCTGAGGATGAACCATTACGGAAGAACAACCTCAGGAGGTCTGCTCTAGCATGGACGTGAGCTGAGGGGCTTTGATTATTCCGTCGTCCTATATGGTGGTGGGTAGCCTATATTTATAGTGGCCTTGGTCCTCTTCTCCAAAAACATAGGCGGGAAGGGATCCCACAGTGGCCAATTCGGATGGGGAAAAGTAGTACATCTTATCATCACAAAAGGTGGTCTTCTCCTGCAAAGCTCCTCGTCCGACGCCGAGGTGGGCTCGGCGATGACATCCGTCCTGCCATCCTAGCGGTCTTGGTCTTGTTGTGCTGGAATGGAAACCTTTGGGCGATTCCTCTGGACCCTGTGCTTGCGCTTGCCTCCTTAGCACCAAAGAGGAAACATGCAGCGCTGTGCCCGTTGGCGCCTGCATGGCCTTGGTTGTTGTTGGTGTCAAAACTGGCGGATCTCGGGTAACGGGTCCTGAACTATGTGTCTAAGTTCGATGGTGACAGGAGGCGAGGGACACCATGTTTACCCAGGTTCGGGCCCCCTCTATGGAGGTAATACCCTACTTCCTGCTTGATTGATCTTGATGAATATTAGTATTACAAGAGTTGATCTACCATGAGATCGTAATGGCTAAAACCCTAGAAGTCTAGCCTGTATGATTATGATTGCCTCTACAGACTAAACCCTCCAATTTATATAGACACCGGAGGGGGCTAGGGTTCTACAAAGTCGGTTACAAAGATAGGAATCTTCATATCCGAGCTTCAAGCTTGCCTTCCACGCAAAGGAGAGTCCCATCCAGACAAGGGTGAGAGTCTTCGGTCTTGTATCTTCACAGCCCATCAGTCCGGCCCATGCCAACAGGCCGGACGCCTAGGGCCCCTTAATCTAGGACTCCCTCAGTAGCTCTTGAACCAGGCTTCAATGACGAGGTGTCCGGCGTGCATATTGTCTTCGGCATAGCAAGGCCGGTTCCTCCTCCGAATACTCCAAAGCATCTTTCGAACACAGAGAATGTGTCCGGCTCTGCAAAACAAATACCACACACAACCGTAGAGAGCATAATATTTCACGTGTCCAGTCTGCTGACAACTTTTTGTTGCATGAAATCACGTCGCCACCCGGCCATTATTCGAACCGTTTTTAGCCTGCCGCTCCATATTCCGAGATGTGGTTTTATTGGCACGTCTTGTCAAAGCAGAGATCATGTCCCCTTATTGCGGGATTCTCATCAATACGGGCGTGGGTAACCCAACCGTGCTGCCTACACGACCCTTGGGGAATAGACGAGTTTTAAGGCGAGTGGGGAGACGCTTAATATTCACGGCCTTTATAAAGAGATAAGTATTGACCCCTTTCACCCACGCCTTCTCTCTCTCAGCCTCCCCCATTCTCGAGCTCCAGTGCCCAAGTTCTCATCTTTTCCGCCCCAAGAAAGCACTCCAACCATGTCTGGATCTGGAGCTCAGGGCAAGTGGATGGCCTCCACCATCAAGGAGAAGGACATTACCAAGCTCCGTGAGGCTGGGTATCTGGCCAAGGAAATAGCCCACCGTCTTCCGGCCAAGGCACAGGTCGTCCCTACCCCGGAGCCCCATGAGAGGGTGGTGTTCATCCCCCACTTTGTCCGCGGGCTAGGATTTCCTCTCCACCTGTTCATTCGCGGACTCATGTTCTACTACGGGCTAGTTTTCCATGATCTAGCCCCAAATTCTTTCCTCAACATTTCGGCATTCATTGTCATGTGCGAGGCCTTCCTTCACATCCCATCCCACTTCGGATTATGGCTAAAGATCTTCAATGTGAAGCCGAAGGTGGTGAGTGGCCAACACGCAGAGTGCGGAGACGCCATGGTGAGCAAGATGCCCAACGTCACATGGCCCGAAGGCTCCATTGTGGAAACCGTCAAAGGGTGGCAGAAATCATGGTTCTACATCACAAAGCCACGCGGCACCACCTGGGCCGTGGCTCCTCCATTCCAGTCTGGAGTCCCGATGCGGCTCACCTCCTGGCCAGAGAAGGGCTTGGATTGGTCTTCGCCGGATGAGCTGACAGCGCTCCAGACGCGTATCAAGAGCATGACAGACAAGAACATCAAGATTTTCAATGTGATCTAGGTGATGCTTATTTGCCGGATCCTTCCATGACAAAGCCGGACTTGCCATTTTTGGGAGGTCGATCCGGCCAAGCACCAGACCTTGCAGCAGTTCTTCGGCACTACGCACGAAGACATTTGGAAGGTGCTTTTTAAGTCCAGCAAGACGTAGCCAGACATGGTCGAGGACTGTGGGCATGACTTGGCCCATCCCGCTAGTCTGTTAAGTTTTTCATGTTTTCAAGGTGTATCCTTTACTTGCATACCCGAGGAAGACGCTTAAGGCTCCCTACTGATTCTCTCAGGGCTGGACAAAGAAAGCAAAGTGGATTCACTGTCCGGCTCAGCTGCCCGAAGACCCAGAAATTCCACTTCTGGCGAAGATGTTGGTTCCGGCGCCCTATCAAGCACCAGAGAAGAAGGCCAAGAAGAAGGCCAAGGAGACCAGAGGTGGCCTCCGTCGCAAGGGTGCTTTGGACATGACGTTCGAAGACACCAAGACTCACTCCTCCGCCGCCGAGGACGAAGAGGAGGAGGAAAGCAACTCTCTCCCTGAGGGGGGAAGGAAGAAGAGGGTGGCCTCAACAAATCTAGAGGCAGAGGCGTCCAAGAAGGGGAAGTATTCCCTCGCGGATAACTCCGTGTGGGATGTCGACAACATCCCAGAGCGACGCTCCCAAGACAAGCCCCAAGCCAAATCATGAGTTCTCAAAAACTCAGACACATTCATATATCCGGCCTCTCTAATTCATTGTCTTAATACGTTGAATCATGCATTTGTAGTCCGGTTCGGTCCGACCTCGAGCGGTCCTCATCTTTAGGAGATTCGCTGGACCCGGAGGCGATGGACAGCGAGTCCCTTCCAGCGGCCTCCTCTCCCAAGGCCATGGATGGCGCCGAGGTGTTGTCCCGAAGGGTCCCAGGTGAAGGAGAGACTCAGGAGGCCGTCATGGCGGCATCGGAGGGTGAAACCTTGGCCGCCGTACACATGGGGGAGCAAACCTCCATGGATACTGACGATGGGGGCCATATCCAATTCGGCCCCGAGCCGAATACAATTCCGGAGACCCATATGGCTCCGGAATCATGCAAGCAACCTCTTTCGAAAGAAAGAGGTGCGCCTATTCCACTGGTGACCTATGTCCATCCAGAGGCACCGGATAATTTTCTGGTAGCGCTGCAAGGCGCTTCCATTGTTGAGGAGCACCGTACCCTTATGGGTACAGTGATTGAGAGGATCCAGTCCATGAAGGGCGGATTGACCGAAGCCTGCACAAGCCTTCTAACAGGCTTTGAGGTAAACAATGCCACTATGTAAAAAGAATGTCACAGTATAGATAGTAGCCCCTGAGACACTGTCCGGTTTTCGAAAAGAAAAGCCGGACAGATGATCAAACAATTCTTGTAGGAGACTAACCAGTTTAGTCAATGTGAACAAGCAGGCGTCATTACTGGCTGCGAACTCTCATACTGCCTAGGTCTCTGGACTGAAGCAGAGTTTGGAGCGGGCCGAGGAAGAGCTCGGCCGCCTGAAAAAGCAGCTAGAGGATAAACAAGGTATGCAATGACCTTCTGTATATCAGAAAGGATAGATGATTTGTAATGACCATAGTGCCATTTTATTTGTAGGAGCAGCGACCGAGGTGGAGGCTCTCAAGAAGGCGCTGGCTAAGGCCGAGGAGAGAGTGGCCAAGGAACAAGCCGCCCATGAAAAGCATGAGGCCAAGGTCAGTGAGGTCCAGCAGGAGCTCAAGGACGCCATCAAGAAATGCGAGTCCTTGGAGCGCAACATTATGGATCAAGAGTCCAAGCTTGCCAAGGCCCACCAAAGTGCACACGATGCCCGAGTTGAAGCCCAGGGCGCCCTCCAGGAAATCCAGGAGGCCAGAAAAATCATGACAGGTAAGGCCTTTATTATGCAGAGAAAATATGTGAAGAAAATGTTCCTCTTACTGACCCGGATAAGGAGTTATCCAGGGGCGTTTGCGGATCTGCCGCGCAGCATTTTAGACGCTGCGAGCTCTTCCGAGCCGAAGAGGGGATCTCTACAGAGAAGCTGTTTTGGTCGCAATACCTTGCGCGAGAACATCTGGTGCTCTTTAGCGATCAGCTAAAACAGCTGGTCGAACTGCATAGGGTGGCCGAATTAGCCATAAAGGATTTGATGATCCAGCTATGGCCTGCCGAAGCCATACCCAGCAGCTACTTCGGGCTCGTGAAGAGGCTGGTCAATGCCTGCCCTCAGCTTGATGCCATCAAGCAGTCGGTCTGCATCGAAGGCGCACGAATGGCCTTCGCCCGAGTCAAGATGCACTGGGTGAAGATGGACGCCGTGAAGCTTGTGACCGAGGGACCGCCCGCGGGCAAGGAGCACCGTACGCCCGAGCTGTATTTTGACAATGTCTTGGAGGGATCCCACATTGTGGCGGAGCAATGTGCTAAGGATATTATATTTCCATGAATAGATTCATGTTATCCTATGTTGTACTATGAACCAAGATCGTGATGTAATATAATGCTTGTTATTTAAAATTTTACCTCCTGTGCGGCCGTTTTATTAAATCTAAGAGTTGGCCAGTCGTTGGCTTCCGCCCCCACGTAGGTAGTACCGGGGTGTTCGGGATGAATCTAAACACACTTTATTCCAAATTTTGGTCCTTAAAGGAGGTGTTTAGCGCAACAAACCAGACAATTGGACTATGAGGCTTTATAGCCATCACTTAGCCATAGGAGTTTGACAATAAAAATTTAGGCGCAGCCCCTAGTATTCATAAGTATGAACTTGGGATGATGTAAACACCTCATCGGATAAAACCGATTCATCGCATAATGCGAAAAAAATCGCAAAAGATTTGAAACCTCTCGAATAGCTGACCGGCTCATGCCGCATCATGAAAGTTAGTTTTCGGCTTTCTCTACTGAGGTGCTCATTCGGATGAACCAGCACACAATCGCAATAGTTCTCCCTTTACTACCTTAGCCGATATAGCGGAAAGTAAGGTAGTAAGCATAGGAGCTAGGGAACCCAACTATTGACCAAAGACATGATTCGAAGCCGATGCATATAATGCTAAAGTTTGGGGTGCCGAACTATACTGTAAAAAAGTGTTCATACTTTGTTGCCGTATTCTGGGGCGTAATGAAGCCCCTGGCCAATTAAGGCGTACCAGAGTGTAAGGGTGCAATTTGATAAGAATATCAAGAAAAGGAAAAATGAAGCAATAGGCTAATGCCGCAGAAATTGCGTCACAAGTTATTTTCCGTTAAAGTTTGATTAATACGTCAAAGCGTATTTGTACAAGCAGTTCGATAACCAACAAGGCTAGTTAACATGCCACAACCAAGGGAGAGCTGCATGCGGGTCCCTAAAACAGGCATAACGATCGTTTAAAGAGACCACCTAGAAATCCCCTTATACATCAGTGCTTCTTGCCGTCTTGGTGTATCCGTCCCTTGATAGGTCTGATGATCAGGCCACCATGAAAGGCCTGGGGAAAAAAGAAACCTAGAAAGAAAAATAAAAAGTGAAAGTATGTGGGTCCAGGAAAGGTTGAGCTGTATTATGGACCATGATCTAGCTGTCCCTCCGTATATGCCCATGGTATTTTGAGTACGTAGTTATGTACGCGTGGTATGAATATCGCCGTTTGGTCAGTACTGGGATGGAGGCCGAATTGCTAGTCAAGCTCTTGACGAGCTAGACTCACCTGCTGCAGAGTAGTTCGGACTCGCTTGACAGTGTTCGGGAGTTTGGGCGTCGAATTAAGGTTCTACCTAAAAAGGCCGCTCTGTACTTCTGCTGCGAGGGCAGCGATGTGCTCCTCGATACGGAGGGAGCATTCCGTGTTTCCATTGACTGTTATGACACCGCGTGGTCCGGGCATCTTGAGCTTGAGATAAGCGTAGTGTGGCACCACATTGAATCGAGCGAATGTGGTTCGTTCGAGCAGTGCGTGATAGCCACTACGGAAGGGGACGATATCGAAGATCAACTCTTCGCTCCGGAGATTGTCCGGGGATCCGAAGACCACCTCCAGTGTGATTGAGCCTGTACAGTGGGCCTCTACAACTGGTATGACACCTTTAAAGGTGGTTTTTGTGGGCTTGATCCTTGAGGGATCAATACCCATTTTGCGTGTTGTATCCTGATAGAACAGGTTGAGGCGGCTACCACCGTCCATGAGGACTCGGTAAGATGGAATCCATCAATGATTGGGTAGAGGACCAGTGCGGCTGAACCGCCATGACGGATACTGGTCGGATGGTCCCTGCGAGCGAAGGTGATCGGGCAGGACAGCCATGGGTTGAACTTTGGGGCGACTGGCTCTATCGCGTAGACATCCCCGAGTGCGCGCTTGCGCTCCCCCTTGCGGATATGGGCAGCGTATATCATGTTCACCGTTTTAACTTGGGGGGGGGACTTCTTCTGTCCCCCTGTGTTCGATGGCCGGGGCTCCTTGTCAGCGTCCACACTTTGCGACCCCTTCTCCTTGCTCTCGGCATTTAACTTGCCGGCTGAGGGAGTCCTGGATTAGGGGGTCCTCGGACAGCCAGACTATCTACTTGTGCCGGACTGTTGGACTATGAAGATACAAGATTGAAGACTTCGTCCTGTGTCCGGGTGGTATTGTCCTTTGCGTGGAAGGCAAGCTTCGCAATTCGTATATGTAGCTTTCATTCTCTATTACCGACTCTATGTAACCCTAGCCCCCTCCGGTGTCTATATAAACCGGAGGGTTTAGGCTGTAGTACAACAACAATCATAATCATAGACTAGCTTCTAATGTTTAGCCTCTACGATCTTGTGGTAGATCAACTCTTGTAAAACTCATATCATCAAGATCAATCAAGCAGGAAGTAGGGTATTACCTCTATAGAGAGGGCCCGAACCTGGGTAAACATTGTGTCCCCCGCCTCCTGTTACCATTAGCCTTAGACGCACAGTTCGGGAACCCCTACCCGAGATCCGCTGGTTTCGACACCGACATTGGTGCTTTCATTCAGAGTTCAACTGTGTCTTCACGGTAAGGCTTGATGGCTTCTTCAATCATCTACAATGATGCGATCCAGGGTGATGTTTTCCTCCCCAGACAGATCTTCAGATTCGGCGACTTCGTACTACGGGCCAACTCGCTTGGCCATCTGGAGAAAATTGATAGCTACGCCCCTGGCCGTCGGGTCAGGTTTGGAACCTGAACTACACCATCGACATCCCCGGAGACTTGACCTTCGATGAATTCCAGCCCATGACAGGTGCACCGAACGGTCACGGTGAGCATGACTTAGATCTCCCGTCGGACGGTGGTCGGGAGATCACACCCGCGGTTGCCGCGGCTCTTAATCTGGAGCAGATCATGCCATCCGAGGATGGGTGGATGGACCCCACCATGGAGGCCGCGCACTCAGCGATGATAGAGCCGAACACAGACTTTGCCTTCAATGAGGTCTGCATCGTCGGACCCCCGGACTCGTCTCCGGCCGCAGGCTCTGAACCGCGTACATCCGTGCCCATCGAACCTGATTGGGCACCGATCAAGGAGTTTACCTCCGTGGATATCTTTCAGCACTCGCCCTTGGGCGACGTGCTAAATTCATTAAAATCCCTCTCCCTATCAGGAGACTCTTGGCCGAACTATGTCCGGCTTGAGTGGGAAGCGGAGGACGAAGAAATTCGTTACCCACCCACCACCCACTTAATAGCCACTGTCGATGACTTAACCGACATGCTTGATTTCGACTCCGAAGACATCGACGGTATTGATGACGACGCCGGAGAAGAACAGGAACCACCACCCAAAGGACGTTGGACATCCACCTCATCATATGATATATATATGGTGGACACACCCAAAGGAAGCAATGGCGATGAGGCAACGAAGGATAATCCCCTCGAGAAGCAATCTAAGTGCTGGCGGCGCCGCTCTAAGCCCCGCCATAGCAAAAGGGGTGATACTGTCACAAGAGACAATAGCACTTCGGATGGTGCCGAAGACGAAAACAATCCCGCCCAGCCAATCTTCGAGCAAGCCGGACGGGAGGATGGGCAAGCTAACCCTGAGGAACAGGCAATGGATGGATAATCAGAGGATGACAATTACATGCCCCTCTCCGAAGACGAGGTGAGACTCGGTGACGAAGAATTCATCGTGCCTGAGGATCCGGTCGAGCAGGAGTGCTTCAAGCGCTGGCTTATAGCCACTTCAAAAAGCCTAAAGAAAAAGCAGCAGTAGCTTCTAGCTAATCAAGATCTTCTAACTGATAGATGGACTGAGATCCTGGTAGCCAAGGAATATGGACTCGAGCAGCCAACCAAAAGTTACCCAAAGCGAAGGTCGTTACCTCAACTCGAGGAGGAGGCACTAGAGCCTACACTATCAGCGCAGGATGCGGCTGATCGGCCACCTCATGGCCAAGACAAAGCGGTGCATCAGCCCGCATCCCGTCGCCAAACAAGCAAAGACACGAAGGTTCGGGGCTACACACATGACCTGCGAGACAAATTAGAAAACAAAGCAGGACAGTCAAGATCGATCTACGGATCACGGGGGCGCGCCCCAATGCGTGACGATGACCGTCATGCCGGATATACTAAATACAAATCCGGCCGACCGAATACAAAAGATCAGACTCATTCGAACTCCGTCGTGATGTAGCCCAGCGTAGAGGCGCCGCACACCCCCTATGCTTCACGGACGAAGTAATGGATCACGAATTCCCAGCAGGGTTTAAGCCCGTGAATATCGAGCCCTACGATGGGACCACAGACCCCGCTGTATGGATAGAAGATTTCTTTCTTCACATTCACATGGCCCGCGGGGATGATCTACACGCCATCAAGTACCTCCCACTAAAACTCAAGGGACCGGTTCGACATTGGCTGAATAGTTTGCCGGCAAACTCCATTGGAAGTTGGGAGAACCTGGAAGATGCATTCCTGGATAACTTCCAGGGAACTTATGTGCGACCACCGGATGCTGATGATTTAAGTCACATAACCCAACAGCCCGGAGAGTCAGCTAGGAAATTCTGGACCCGGTTCCTAACTAAAAAGAACCAAATTGTCGACTGTCCGGACGCCGAAGCCCTAGCGGCCTTTAAGCATAACATCCATAACGAGTGTCTCGCCCGACACCACGTCCAAGAGAAGCCGAAGTCCATGGCAGCCCTCACGACACTCATGACCCGCTTTTGCATGGGCGAAGATAGCTGGTTGGCTCATAGCAACAACACATCAAGAAATCCTGGCACCTCAGATGCCAGAGACAGCAACACCAAGCCCCAACGCAACAAACACAAGCGTCGTAACAATGGCGATAACGCCAAAGACACATCCGTTAATACCGGATTCGGTGGCTCTAAGTCTGGTCTGCGGAAAAAACCATTCAAAAGGACCAATCCGGGCCTGTCCAGTCTGGACCACATACTCGACCGTCCATGCCAAATTCATGGCACCCTAGGAACACCAGCTAATCATATCAAGAGAGAATGTTGGGTCTTCAAACAAGCCGGCAGGTCAGGTGCCGAAAACAAAGAGAAGGGGTCTCAAAGCAATGACGATGACGAGGAGCCCCGGCCACCAAACTCAGGAGGGCAAAAGAAATTTCCCCCGCAAATCAAAATGGTGAACATGATAAACTCCACCCACATTCCCAAGCTAGAATGGATGTGCACTCTCAGGGATGTCGACGTAACGGAGCCAGTCGCCCTACAATATAAACTATGGCCGATCTCCTTCGACCGTACGGATCATCCGGCCAATACCAATCAGGGCAATACAGTCGCACTAGTCCTTGACCTAATAATTGAAGGATTCCACCTCAGATGAGTCTTTATGGATGGAGGCAGCAGTCTAAACCTACTATACCAGGACACAGTGCACAAGATGGGTATTGATCTTTCGTTGATCAAGCCCACTAAAACCACCTTTAAAGGTGTTATACCAGGTGTGGAGGTCCATTGTACAGGCTCCATCACTCTGGAGGTAGTCTTCGGATCACCGGACAACTACCGTATCGAAGAGTTAATCTTCGACATCGTCCCTTTTCACAGTAACTATCATGCACTGCTCGGACGAACCGTGTTTGCTCGATTCAACGCAGTGCCACATTATGCCTACCTTAAGCTCAAGATGCCCGGTCCGCTCGGCGTCATAACAGTTAATGGCAAGGCCAAACGCTCCCTCCGGTCGAAAGAGTATACCGCCGCCTTAACAGTAGAAGCAATGAGTGGCATCTTTCAATCGAACCTTGCGTCGACGACCAAGCTTCAGGACACCGTCAAAGGAGTCTGAACTACTACATGACAGGATAGCCCAGCTCGTCAGGAGCTCAATTAAACCCCCCGGCAGTAAACGGAGGCACAACTAGGATAGGCCACACAATGCGGCTTAACCGCTCTGTGGCACACAAATATCTTTTTGCACTTTCTTTGCAGGTCCACTTTTGTGTAGGCAAGGACTGGCGACATGGAAACAAA
The DNA here is from genome assembly GCF_002162155.2 of Triticum dicoccoides. Classification (NCBI taxonomy): domain Eukaryota; kingdom Viridiplantae; phylum Streptophyta; class Magnoliopsida; order Poales; family Poaceae; genus Triticum; species Triticum dicoccoides. Next base: position 285,657,113 of record NC_041385.1, read on the forward strand.
TCGAATGCGTAAGGGAATCCTTAGATATTCCCCTCGATAACCACCCGATTACACTCCGGATCCGCACACAGCCTCCTCCCGCCTGGTCTCAGCAGGTTCCGAAGTCATATTTCTTTTTATCACATTACATTTACTTGTACGCATCGATGTGTTATTCAATTACAACATGTGGCTGTATCTGACGCTTATCTGCTGTTGTTTCTTATTGACACTCTTTGTCAAATGGCATCCGTACACCGCGATATGCCTTAATATGCCAGGGGCTTCATTGTACCCATAATAACGGCAATAAAGTCCGAACACCTTCGCGGTCGTTCAGCACCCCGAACTTATAGCATTATATGCATCAACTCTGAATCATGTTTTGCTGCCTTACGTTCCGCTATATCGGCTAAGGCGGCACAGGGAGAACTACTGCGATTGTGTCCCAGTTCTTCCGGACGAGCGCCTCAATAGAGAAAGCCGAAAACGGACTGTCATGATATTGCGAGAGCTGGTGAGCTATTCGAGAGGTTTTAAAATCTTTAAGGATTTCTTCGCATTATGTGATAACTAATGCAGCGTGCGATGGATTGGCTTTTCTTTCGATCAGGTGCTCATAGAGCCCCTCGTACGGTCTTCCGAACACCAGGGGATGCACCTACCTTCCTTTTGTCAAACTCCTATGGCTAAGTGAGAGTGATAAAGCCTTATAGTCCGATTCCCTTGTTCGTTACGTTGAACACCTCCTTAAGGACCAAAAACTGGGATAAAGAGTGCTCAGGTTTATCCCTAACACCCCGTACTTCCTACGTGGGGCCAGAAGCCGACGACTGGCCAACTCTCGGGATTAGTTTATAAAACGGCCACGCAGGAGGAATTTTTTTCAAACATTAGGCAATAAATAATAAAAATGACCTTGTTCAACATTACAAAGGACAACATGACTGTATTGATGGAAATACAATGTCCTTAGTGCATTGCTCCGCCGCAAGGCGGGATCCTTTTGGGAAACTATCATAATATAACTCGGGCTTGCGGTGCTCCTTCCCCTCCGGAGGTCCCTTGGTCATCAGCTTTTCAGCATCCATCTTTGCCCAGTGCACCTTTGCGCGGGCGAAGGCCATTCGCGCACCCCCCATACAGACCAACCGCTTGATGGCTTCAAGTCGAGGACAGGCACTCACAAGCCGCTTCACGAGCCCGAAGTAGCTTCTTGGAATCGGCTCGGTGGGCCATAGTCGGATAATTAAATCCTTCATGGCTAGTTTGGCCACCTTATGCAGTTCGATTAGCTGCTTCAGCTGATTGGCAAATGGCACTGGATACACCTGCACCAGATACTGCGACCAGAAGAGCTTATACGCAGTGCTCCTTTCTTCAGCTTGGTATAATTGTGCGGCATCAGATATGCTGCATGGCAGCTCCACAAATACCCCTGGAGAAATCCGAATTCAAATTAACAACGTAATTTTCTCCTCAAATATTTGCTTCGCATAGCCAAAGCCTTGCCTCTCGCGATCTTCCTCGCCTCCTGGATTTCCTGCAGGGCACCTTGGGCGTCCCCCAGGAATCGTGTGCCGCTTGATGAGCCTTGGTGAGTTCGGACTCTTTCTCCATTAAACTCTGCTCCAAGGTCTCGCATTTCTTCACAGCTTCTTGGAGATGTTGCTCAGCTTCAATAACCATGGCCTCGTGCTTCTCACGAAGAGCCTGCTCTGCGGCTGCCTTTTTCTCGGCCTCGGCCATACCCTTCTTAAGAGCCTCGACTTCGGTCATCGCCCCTAGAGCACACCATGAACATATTTTTATCATACTAAATTATTCATTCGCACTGAATGCAAGCAAGGTTTTTTGCATACCTTGGTTATCCTCCACCTGCTTTTTCACTCGGCCGAGTTCTTCTCCGGCCCACTCCAGACTCTGCTTCAGTCTGGAGACTTCCGCAGTATGAGAGGCGGCAGTCGCTACAAACGCATGCTTAAAAAAGAGGGAGAGATGCCATAAAGTCAGTCTCCTGCGAACATATATTTGATCCTCTGTCCGGTTCCTTTTTTCACCGAACAGTGTATCAAGGGCTACTACCTATACTATGACACTCTTCGAAACCTCACAAAACATACCTCAAAGCCGGTTATAAGGCTAATGCTGGCTTCATTCAGTCCACTCTCAGTAGAATGAATCTTCTCAATCACCGGACCCATAAGGGCGTAGTGTTCTTCAACGATGGAGGCGCTCTTCAGCGCCGCCGATAAAGTATGCGGCACCACTGATGGGACAGAGGTTGCCGGTGAAATAGGCGCACCTCCTCCAGCTGAGGGAGCTGCCTGCCTGATTCTAGATCGGTATTGGTCTTCGGAATTGCGTACGGCTGGGGGCCGAATTTGAGATAGCCCCCGCCGTCGACATCGATGGGAGCTTTTCTTCCGTGTGTCCGGCCCCTGAAGTTCGACCTCCTGGCGCTGCGTTGATACTCTTCAAACCTCCTTGGCCTGGATCCCTCTAGGACGATACCTCGGTGTCGTTCACGTGTTTTGGGGAAGGGGCCCTCGGGGGTGGCCCGCTGTCCATACCATCCCAGCCTAGTAAATCCTCTGATGAGGATTGTTTGGTGCGGGACCTCGGCGGACTGCAAAAAACTATGGCTCAATGATTAAAACATCATACCACAGTGAGTCTGGATGCGGAAGCGTGTTTGGATTTTATACTCATGAGTTCACCAGGGGCTGGGCCTTGGGATCCCACTCCGGGCTGCTGTCGGCAGCGGCAGTGGACTCCTTTAGAAGGGGAGTTTTTCCCTTAGGCGACCCGGCCTCCAATGATGTGGAGGTCATCTTTTTCTTTCTTCCCCTCACTGGGGATTGGTTTTCCTCCTCTTCCTCGTCCTCTCTGGAGGAAGAGCGGGCATCAGAGTCTTTGGATATTGTGTCCGAAGTGCCGCAGCGACGAAGGCCGCCCTGGTCTCTTTGGCCTCCTTCTTGGCCTTCTTCTTCGGTGCCTTGTAAGGCGCCGGGACCAGCATCTTCGTAACAAGTGGGCCGACCGGTTCTTCTGGCAGTGGGGTCAGACAGTAGATCCGCCCGCCTTCTTCGTCCAGCCCTTGGAGAGTTGTAGAAAACACATTAAGCATTTCCCTTGGGTTATGCAAATAAAACGTATGACTTGCCAACGTACAATGACTCACCGAACTGGTAGGACGGGACAGTTGGTACCCACGGTCTTCGGCCGAGTCCGGCCACAATTTGCCGGACTTAAAGAGCACCTTCCAGATGTCCTTGTGCGAGGAGCCAAAGAACTCCAGCAGGGTATGGTGCTTGGCCGGGTCAAATTCCCACAAATTGCAGGCCCTGTGTTGGCAAGGGAGAATCCAGCGAACTAACATCACCTGGACTACATTGACAAGTTTGATATCCTTTTCTTCCATATCCTGGACGCGCGTCTGGAGCACCGACAACTCGTCGGACGAGGACCATTTCAAGCCCTTCTTGGGCCAGGACGTAAGCCGCAGAGGAGCTCCGGATTGAAATTCGGGAGCTATGGCCCATTTTGTGCCCCGCGGCTCAGTGACGTAGAACCACTTTTGTTGCCACTCTTTGACAGAGTCATTGAAAGTACCTGACGGCCATGTAACATTGGGAATCTTGTTCACCTTGGCACCTCCGCACTCAGCGTGCTCGCCGTTCACTACCTTGGGTTTCACATTAAAAATCTTCAGCCATAAGCGAGGGGAAAGTACCTGATGCGGAGAAAGGCCTCGCACACGACGATGAATGTCGAGATGTTGAGGAAGGAATTTGGGGATAGATCGTGAAAATCGATCGCGTAGTAATACATCATGCCGCGAACTAATGGGTGGAGGGGAAACTTTCCCCTAGCCCACGGACAAAGCGAGGGAGGAATACAACCCTCTCGTGGGGTGCCGGGGTTGGGACTATCTGTCCTGCCGTCGGGAGATGATGGTTGATTTTCTTGGCCAGATACCCGGCTTCCCGAAGCTTTTTGATATCCTTCTCCTGGACGGTAGAGGCCATCCACTTGCCTCCTGCTCCGGATTCGGACATTTTCGGAGGGCCTTTGTGGGCAGAGAAGACGAACGCTTGGGCGCTATAGCTCGAGTGAGAGAGAATGGATGAGCAGAGGAAGGAGAAGGTGTGGGTGAAAAAGGGGAGTCCTTATCTCCTTATAAAGGCAGCAGGGGTCCTGCGCCTCCCCACTTTCCCGATAAACTCGCTTATTCCCCAAGCGCCGTGTTGATGGCACGGTTGGGTTACCCACACCTGTATTGATGAGGATCCCGTGATAAGGGGACACGATCTCTGCTTCGACAGGACATGCCAACAAAACTGCCTCGCGATATGTGCGGTAGCAGGTTGAGAAAACGGTTCGAATAATGAATGGGCCGCAACATTGATGTCACGCTATGAAAAATTGTCAGTAGATTAGATTTGTGGAATATTATGCTCTCTACGGTGGTATGTGGAAATTGTTTTGTAGAGCCGGACATGATCCTTGTGTTCAAAATCTTCTATGGAGTATTCGGAGAAGAAACCCGCCTTGCAATGCCGAAGACAATCTGTGCGGCGGACCCATCGTCATTGAAGCCTGGTTCAGGGGCTACTGAGGGAGTCCTGAATTAGGGCGTCCTCAGACAGCCGGACTATGTACTTGTGCTGGACTGTTGGACTATGAAGATACAAGATTGAATACTTCGTCCCGTGTCCAGGTGGGACTCTCCTTTGCGTGGAAGGCAAGCCTGGAAATTCGGATATGTAGATTTCCTTCTCTGTAACTGACTCTGTGTAACCCTAGCCCCCTCCAGTATCTATATAAACCGGAGGGTTTAGTCCGTAGGACAACAACAATCATAATCATAGGCTACCTTCTAGGGTTTAGCCTCTATGATCTCGTGGTACATCAACTCTTGTAATACTCATATCATCAAGATCAATCAAGCAGGAAGTAGGGTATTACCTCCATAGAGAGGGCCCGAACCTGGGTAAACATTGTGTCCCCCGCCTCCTGTTACCATTAGCCTGGAACGCCCCGGATCTGACGCACCAGGTGTCTGCCAGTTATTCGCCGTCGTTGCCATGTCATTTGCTTGCGTGTTGCATTTTATCATGTCATCATGTGCATTTCATTGCATACGTGTTCATCTCATGCATCCGAGCCTTTTCCCCATTGTCCGTTTCATTCAATTTCTCTTTCAATTCTTTCCGGAGGTTTTGTGTCATGTCTTCATCAGGTATCATTCCATCCTCTCAAGTTCCTGTTCTATTCTTTCCTTGTTCAACCGGACTGCTACCTAAATCCTTTCAGCCTTATTCGTTTTTTATCTCGTTCTAACCGGAGTGGTTTCATAGTCTATCTGACTCCGTGAGCTTTCGATTCTCGTCATTCTCGTTGTTCCTCTCTTCTTCTCGAGTGCTCTCGATTCTTTGCTTCTTCTCTTGAGTTCTTGCTTCACCTCATCCCTTTTTCCCTTCCGTCTCGGTCCTAAGATCTCGGGACGAGATCTCTTGTTAGTGGAGGAGTGTTGTAACGCCCAGGATCCGATGCGCCAGGTGTCTGCCAGTTATTCGCCGTTGTTGCCATGTCATTTGCTTGCGTGTTGCATTTTATCATGTCATCATGTGCATTGCATTGCATACGTGTTCATCTCATGCATCCGAGCCTTTTCCCCGTTGTCCGTTTCGCCATCCGGCACTCCTATGTCCTCCAGCGTCCCCCTCTTCTCTCTTTTCGTGAGTGGGTGTTAAACGTTTTCGGAATGGACCGAGTCTTGCCAAGCGGCCTTGGTATACCACCGGTAGACCGCCTGTCAAGTTTCGTGCCATTTGGAGGTCGTTTGGTACTCCAACGGTTAACCGGGTAACCGTAAAAGCTCCTTCTCTTTGCAGCCCAACACCCCTTCCAAACTGGCCCAAAACCCATCTAACTCCCCTCCATGCTCTCGGTCGTTCGATCACGATCGTGTGGGCGAAAACTGCTCCTCATTTGGACTCTCCTAGCTCCCTCTACCTATTTATATGTGCCCCTCCCGGATTTTTCGCGTAGATGAACCCTAGCCTCTTCCCCCGCCGCCACTAGACATGTCCACTCCGGCCGACATGTCCAGCTTCCACGTCACCCCAGCCAACCCGCTTGCGCCACGTCACCCCGCCGCCGCCCGTAGCCAACCGACGTCCGCCACCTGTCCCTCCCCGTCCCGCGCGCCGCCGCGACCCGCCAGGCCGGCCGCGGGCCCGCACGAGCCCGGCAGCCCCGTTGCCCTAGCTCCGCGCCCCCGAGCGCCTCAGCCCCGCGCCGCCGCTCGCCGGCGCCGGCTCCCGGCCGTGCCGCCGCCGGAGGAGCTCCTCTCCGGCCACCTCCCCGTCGGCCATCTCCGCCCGGCCTGCTC
>NC_041385.1:285664093-285671337 GCF_002162155.2 Triticum dicoccoides
CGCGCGCCCGAGCCGCCCTTCGCCAGAGCCGGCCGCCGCCGCCGCTCGCCCGTCGCCCCCGCGCCTCCTCTCCGTCGCCCCCGGCCAGATCCGGCCACGGTAGGGCCGGATCCAGCCGCCCCGCGCCTCCCCGTCCCTCCTCCGTCGTCCTATCTCACTCCGGCAGCAACCCCGGCGGATTTCGGCGAACCTCGAAATCCGTGCTGCCTCAGGTTGATTTCCCCCCTCTAAAATCTGCTAATTCCCGGAATCTGCAGTAATTTTCATGCCATGTTTGACTTGTTGTATCTCTGCATCCGTAGCTCTGTTTCGTGCGTGTAATATGTCAAATTGTTCGCCTCGACGAGTACATCATTTCATTCCATTGCATCATATTCATTTGAGGCCTTTTTGATGCCTCAATCATCGTTTTAAGAGTGCTTCATGATGTTTTCTGCTGTCTGTTATCAGAACGAGCTCTTTTGTCATTTTTGCCATGATTGATGTGTGCATCCTATGAGGTTGATGTCTACATGTGTTTTGAACTATGCCATGTATTCTTTACAGAGGTGCTTACCATGTATTTTTGTGATCAATGTGGTGACTAGCACAAGCATGCAAACTAGGCATCGTGATGTTGCTGTTTTAGTCCCTATTCTGCTGTAATTTTGATGCCATGTAAACTTGATGCTACAGAGAGATCCATGCATATTTTGAGATACTTCAGTAAGGATGTTTTGAAAATGTGGTTGTTCTATATACATTCATGCCCTTGGTTGTAATTATGGAGTAGTCTAGCATGTCATTTTCGTGCTCTACTTTTGCTTCAAAATGTTTCCTGGCAGATTGTTTACGTGTTATTCGATTTGGCCAAGCTTGTTGTAGTTGATCCTTGCATGCTATGGACTTGTTCTTGACTTGGTTTGTTTCACAAACATGTCTACTTGATGATGCTATGATTATCTTGTCATCCAATGACCTGTGGTGAGTGAATCGAGCTTGTTAAGTAGTGTACTCGCTGTTGCTGTTTTGCTAGGCTGAATCTATTATTTCGTGATGCTATATAAAGATGTTGCTACTAATCATTCTATGCATAATCTGGAGATGTTCTATAACTATGTTTTGATCTACATGTCATGCTCTATCCATCCATGCCCCTGGTTGCATTTATAGCATGCTTTAGCTTGTTCATATCTTGCTCCAAAGTTGCTTGAAAATGTTGCCGTCAGCTAGTTAACATTAAGTTCAGTTGTTTCCATGTGTTTTCCTAGTGATCCATGCACCCTAATACCTTGCTCTAGCCATGCTTAGCTTCACAAATATGTCTTCTTACTGTTGGTTTCCTTGCCATGCCATGTATTGCTCTGTAGTGAGTTGCACAAGCTCATCTACATGCCTTCATAATTCTGTTTCTGCCATGTTTGAATCTGTAATATAACTTGCCATGGTTACATGGGTGCCATCATATTGTCTGATCCTTTTTGGCTTATGATCAGTAAGGTACTTTTGATCTATGCAATTAGTAGATTCATGCCATGCCTTTGTTTGCCATTATAAGTTCCTGTAACATGTTGTTTGATAGCTCTAAACATTGCATCGTGATGTTATTTTCTGCAAAGTCTGAAATTGTTATAACTTGCAATCTTACCATGTGTGTTTGGGTATGTTCTAGTAGTTTCTGGAGATAGCTCAGTGTTCATGTTTTGTAATTCTTTACCTGTACATCATGCCCATGCCTTTTGTTTTCATGTTGGGGTTCTGTAGCATGTTGTTTTGATGCTTGCAATATGCCTAGTTGTTGTTTTGGACAGATTGTTGCTATGACTTGTTTAATGTGTGTGTGTTGAACCGTTGCTCCGTTTTGAGTGTGCTCTATATGAAACTTGCTTAGAATTGCATGTAGTTCCATATTATCATGTTGCATCCGTGTTTTGAGGTGTTTGCTTGATGTTTGTATGCATTTTGCATCAATGCCATGTTTAACTTGTTTTGCTCATATCTTCTAGGCCGTAGCGCCGAACTAAATGATCTTTATTTGTAACTTGACTAGAATCTCATGTAGATCATCTTTGTGCATCTTAACTTGATGTTTAACAACTTGAACATAAGGTTTATTCAGATCTGGACCAACTTCGAAATTTGCATATGAGGACTTACCGGAATTGTTATATGTTGTTCCCAGCCTCATTTAAACTTGCCGTGATGTGTTGCTCTTGTTTGCATCATCTCTTGCCATGAGTAGCTTCATGTAGCTTTGTCATGCATCATGCTTGTTGTGCATCATGCCTTGTTCATGTGTGGTGTGTTTACCATGTTGTGTGCTTCTTCTTGTTAGTTCATGTTTCGTTACGATCGTGAGGATTCGTTCGTCTACGCTTGGTTTGTCTTCGTGGCTTCATCTTCTTCATGGACTCGTTCTTCTTCCTAGCGGGATTTCAGGCAAGATGACCGCTACCCTGGATCTCACTACTATCATTGCTATGCTAGTTGCTTCGTTCTATCGCTATGCTGCGCTACCTATCACCTGTTTATCAAGCCTCCCATATTGCCATGAACCTCTAACCTTTCACACCTTTCCTATGCAAACCGTTGCTTGGCTATGTTACCGCTTTTGCTCAGCCCCTCTTATAGCGTTGCTAGTTGCAGGTGAAGTTTAAGATTTCTCCATGGTGGGCAGGATTTTGGTTGGGATATCACAATATCTCTTATATTATTAATGCATCTATATACTTGGTAAAGGGTGGAAGACTCGGCCTTTTTCCTGGTGTTTTGTTCCACTCTTGCCGCCCTAGTTTCCGTCATACCGGTGTTATGTTCCCGGATTTTTCGTTCCTTACGCGGCCGGGTGATTTATGGGACCCCCTTGACAGTTCGCGTTGAATAAAACTCCTCCAGCAAGGCCCAACCTTGGTTTTACCATTTGTCTCACCACCACCTATCCCTTTCCCTTGGGTCGGCCAACCCGAGGGTCATCTTTATTTTAGCCCCCCCCCTCCCGGGCCAGTGCTTGTCTAAGTGTTGGTCCGAACCGAGCGATGTCCGGCGCCCCCTGGGCAACCAGGGTCTATGCCAACCCGACGTCTGGCTCATCCGGTGTGCCCTGAGAACGAGATATGTGCAGCTCCTATCGGGATTTGTCGGCACAGCGGGAGGCTTTGCTGGTCTTGTTTTACCATTGTCGAAATGTCTTGTAAACCGGGATTCCGAGTCTGATCGGGTCTTCCTGGGAGAAGGTCTATTCCTTCGTTGATCGCGAGAGCTTGTCATGGGCTAAGTTGGGACACCCATGCAGGGTATAATCTTTCGAAAGCCGTGCCTGCGGTTATAGGCAGATGGGAATTTGTTAATGTCCGGTTGTAGATAACTTGACACCAGATCCGAATTAAAACGCATCAACCGCGTATGTAGCCGTGATGGTCTCTTCTCGGCGGAGTCCGGGAAGTGGACACGGTTTCTGGGTTATGATTGACGTAAGTAGGAGTTCAGGATCACTTCTTGATCATTGCTAGTTTCACGACCGTTCCGTTTGCTCTCTTCTCGCTCTTATTTGCATATGTTAGCCACCATATATGCTTAGTCACTGCTGCAGCCTCACCACTTTACCCCTTCCTTTCCCATTAAGCTTTGCTAGTCTTGATACCCATTGTAATGGGATTGCTAAGTCCTCGTGGCTCACATATTACTACAACAACAGTTGCAGGTACAGGTTCTGCGATGATCATGACGCGAGAGCAAGGCTTGCTTGCGTTGAGTTCTTCTTCTGCTTCTTCGATCAGGGGATAGGTTCCAGGTCGGCAGCCTGGGATAGCAGGGTGGATGTCGTTTGAGTTTCTGTTTGTGTTCCATCCGTAGTCGGATGATGCTATTGTGTATGATGTATTGTTGTATTCGTGTGGCATTGTATGCCTTATGTATGTATCCCCATCTATTATGTAATGTTGATGTAATGATATCCACCTTGCAAAAGCGTTTCAATATGCGGGTCTATCCTTGGTGGGACCTTCGAGTTCCTTTTGGATAGGGTCGCATATTGGGCATGACAAGTTGGTATCAGAGCCTCGACCGACCCTAGGAGCCCCCTTGATTGATCGTGTAGTTTGGCCGTTGTTGAGTGTAGAAGAAAACTGTTTTCAGAGTCTAGTTATATCGGAGAGTAGGAATTCTTTTTACTCCTCATCCCCTTCGTCGCTCTGGTAAGGAATCTTGACGTAGGTGTTTTGAATTACTCCTCTTCCCCTTCAAATTTTCCTTAGGATCACGCAATTGGTTTTCCGATCAATGGTTCTCAGCTCTTTTGATCCGGTGCATTTCTCGTCAAGTTGATTCGACCCTCTTCATCTTTGAGTTATTCCTCAGTTGTTTTCTTTTACCACCCGCCCTCCCCTTCTTCTTCTGGAAACCGGAGTCCGTAATCGAGTATCCATCCTACTCGTGCGAAGTTTTTTCTCTCTCTCCTCAATGATTTCAACCGGTGTTTTCTCTTCATGTTGTTCGTCGATTTCCCCTTCCAAGTTGCTTTTGTTTTCCCACCCTCCCACCCTTTTCTTCCAAGAGTCTGTCTCTCTCTCGACCATCTATCTCATTCGCGTGGAACCTCTTCAATCTTTCGTAAATCATTTCAACCGGTGAATTCTCATCTCGGTGGACATTCTTCATCTCTTCTCCGGTGGACTCAATTCAAGTGTTTCGGGTGATCATATTCTTTTCCTTGGATCAAGTGTTCTCCTTGCTCGTTTGCCTCTTGCCAGTTTATCCTTCCAGAGTGTTCAAGACATCTCAGGAGATTCATCTGTGTTCGAATTAATTCGAGGTTGTCACCTCATTCAAATATTTCAATTGTTCCGGTGCATCGTCTATCTATTCAGCAATCCTTTTCAATGGTGTCTTTTCCCAGGATTGTACCTGACTCTTCTAATTTCCCCGGAGTTATTCTCAGTTCTTTTCAAGTATGACGTAAGAATGGATTCCATCAGTAACATGCCATCTCCAAGATCGCTTTCAAATTCTTTTCATCTTGGGTTCTACCTTTCCTATTTATCGTTATTCCGGAGTTGCTCAACTAATTCGGTGGTGTTTCTCGTCGTCATTCTCAGCTTTGAAGATCGCAGAAGAGTTTTTCCTTCAAATCTTGTCTGTTCTCCCGAAGATTCGTGGTTCTAGCTACATGTTATCCTCTCAAATTATTCCAATTGTTAAATATTCCTTTTCTTACCATCCGGAGTATGTCAGAAGTTATTTTCCCGTTTCTTTTCATCGGAGGCCATCGTTCCAAAAGAATCCTTCGTCCTCACATTTCAGCTACCGTTATCCAGTTATCCCGGTGCATCTGTCAAGTATTCTTTATCAGTTCGCGATCTCTTTGTCCTTTTGCATCTAAACCCCCTCTTGCTTATTGGTTCTTCTAATTCTTCCCGGTGATTCATTCTCTTTCATCAGTCATTTCCAAATTCTAACGGTGGTTCGTTCAAGATTCTTTTTCTTTGATTATCATTTCAATCCATTCATTCTTTCTAATCCTACCGGTGGTTCATGAAGACCTTCTCAAGTTTGCGACATGTCACTTCTCAATCCTTTTTCAAGAAGAATAAGTAGTATGCAAAATCCGTTGCTTGTCATCAATTTAATTTGATGAAGGATAAGCATACAATAAATCTTATTCTTATTTCCTCCAAGTGATTAATCCCTTCCTTCGGAGTTTGTTCTTGTTGAATAAATTCTAGTTCCAAGTGTTTTCATCTTTTCTTTTCCGGAGTTCAATTTCCTCGGCTATTTCGTCGAAACCTCCATCTAAATCATCGCAACGCTCATCTTATTCTTTCATCCTTCATTTTATCTCGTCATCCTTTTGTCAACGGAGTTCTTCATGGTGGTTCTTCATGATTTAATTCATTCCTCAAGAGTTCATCAATATTTTGTTGGTGCAGTTCAAGTATCTTTTCTTCCCGCGGCTCGAAGTGCAAACAGTTCTCCATTTTCTTTTGAAGTGGAGTTTTGCATCTCTTCGTTCTTCTCAGATATTCAAATCCATTCAATCCTTCTAAATTCTTTTCATTCAATTTCTCTTTCAATTCTTTCCGGAGGTTTTGTGTCATGTCTTCATCAGGTATCATTCCATCCTCTCAACTTCCTGTTCTATTCTTTCCTTGTTCAACCCGAGTGCTACCTAAATCCTTTCAGCCTTATTCGTTTTTTATCTTGTTCTAACCGGAGTGGTTTCATAGTCTATCTGACTCCGTGAGCTTTCGATTCTCGTCATTCTCGTTGTTCCTCTCTTCTTCTCGAGTGCTCTCGATTCTTTGCTTCTTCTCTTGAGTTCTTGCTTCACCTCATCCCTTTTTCCCTTCCGTCTCGGTCCTAAGATCTCGGGACGAGATCTCTTGTTAGTGTAGGAGTGTTGTAACGCACCGGATCCGATGCGCCAGGTGTCTGCCAGTTATTTGCCGTCGTTGCCATGTCATTTGCTTGCGTGTTGCATTTTATCATGTCATCATGTGCATTGCATTGCATACGTGTTCATCTCATGCATCCGAGCCTTTTCCCCGTTGTCCGTTTCGCCATCCGGCACTCCTATGTCCTCCGGCATCCCCCTCTTCTCTCTTTTCGTGAGTGGGTGTTAAATGTTCTCGGAATGGACCGAGTCTTGCCAAGCGGCCTTGGTATACCACCGGTAGACCGCCTGTCAAGTTTCGTGCCATTTGGAGGTCGTTTGGTACTCCAACGGTTAACCGGGTAACCGTAAAAGCTCCTTCTCTTTGCAGCCCAACACCCCTTCCAAACTGGTCCAAAACCCATCTAACTCCCCTCCATGCTCTCGGTCGTTCGATCACAATCGTGTGGGCGAAAACCGCTCCTCATTTGGACTCTCCTAGCTCCCTCTACCTATTTATATGTGCCCCTCCCGGATTTCTCGCGCAGATGAACCCTAGCCTCTTCCCCCGCCGCCAACGGACATGTCCACTCCGGCCGGACATGTCCAGCTTCCACCTCACCCCAGCCAACCCGCTTGCGCCACGTCACCACGCCGCCACCCGTAGCCAACCGGCGTCCGCCACCTGTCCCTCCCCGTCCCGCGCGCCGCCGCGGCATGCCAGGCCCGCCGCAGGCCCGTGCGAGCCCGGCAGCCCCGTCACCCTAGCTCCGCGCCCCCGAGCGCCTCAGCCCCGCGCCGCCGCTCGCCGGCACCGGCTCCCGGTCACGCCGCCGCCGGAGGAGCTCCTCTCCGGCCACCTCCCCGTCGGCCATCTCCGCCCGGCCTGCTCGGCGCC
>NC_041385.1:285671670-285674719 GCF_002162155.2 Triticum dicoccoides
TCCGCCGCCCTCGCCGGGACTCTCCGCCACCGCCCCTTGGCTCCCGCGCCCGCAGGTGCCAAGCTCCTTGTCGCCCGGCGTCCCGCGCGCCCGAGCCGCCCTTCACCGGAGCCGGCCGCCGCCGCCGCTCGCTCGTCGCCCCCGCGCCTCCTCTCTATCGCCCCCGGCCAGATCCGGCCACGGGAGGGCCGGATCCAGCCGCCCCGCGCCTCCCCGTCCCTCGTCCGTCATCCTCTCTCACTCCGGCAGCAACCCCGGCGGATTCTGGCGAACCTCGAAATCCGTGCTGCCTCAGGTTGATTTCCCCCCTCTGAAATCTGGTAAGTCCCGAATCTGCAGTAATTTTCATGCCATGTTTGACCTGTTGTATATCTGTATCCGTAGCTCCGTTTCGTGCGTGTAATATGTCAAATTGTCCATCTCGACGAGCACATCATTTCATTCCATTGCATCATATTCATTTGAGGTCTTCGTGATGCATGAATCATTGTTTTAAGAGTGCTTCATGATGTTTTCTGCTGTGTGTTATCAGAACGAGCTTTTTTGTCATTTTTGCCATGATTGATGTGTGCATCCTATGAGGTTGATGTCTACATGTGTTTTGAACTATGCCATGTCTTCTTTACAGAGGTGCTTACCATGTATTTTTGTGATCGATGTGGTGACTAGCACAAGCATGCAAACTAGGCATCGTGATGTTGCTGTTTTAGTCCCTGTTCTGCTGTAATTTTGATGCCATGTAAACTTGATGCTACAGAGAGATCCATGCATATTTTGAGATACTTCATTAAGGATGTTTTGAACATCTGGTTGTTCTCTATCCATTCATGCCCTTGGTTGTAATTATGGAGTAGTCTAGCATGTCATTTTCGTGCTCTAGTTTTGCTTCAAAATGTTTCCTGGCAGATTGTTTACGTGTTATTCGATTTGGCCAAGCTTGTTGTAGTTGATCCTTGCATGCTATGGACTTGTTCTTGACTTTGTTTGTTTCACAAACATGTATACTTGATGATGCTATGCTTATCTTATCATGCAATGACTTGTGGTGAGTGAATCGAGCTTGTTAAGTAGTGTACTCGCTGTTGCTGTTTTGCTAGGCTGAGTCTGTTATTTCGTGATGCTATATAAACATGTTGCTACTAATCATTCTTTGCATAATCTGGAGATGTTCTATAAATATGTTTTGATCTACATGTCATGCTCTATCCTTCCATGCCCCTGGTTGCATTTATAGCTTGCTGTAGCTTGTTCAGATCTTGCTCCAAATTTGCTTGAAAATATTGCTGTCAGCCTGTTAACATTAAGTTCAGTTGTTTCCATGTGTTTTCCTAGTGATCCATGCACCCTATGACCTTGCTCTTGCCATGCTTAGCTTCAAAAATATGTCTTATTACTGTTGGTTTCCTTGCCATGCCATGTATTTCTCTGTAGTGAATTGCACAAGCTCATCTACATGCCTTCATGATTCTGTTTCTCCCATGTTTGAATCTGTAATATAACTTGCCATGGTTACATGGGTGCCATCATATTGTCTGATCCTTTTTGGCTTATGGTCAGTAAGGGACTTTTGATCTATGCAATTAGTAGATTCATGCCATGCCTTTGTTTGCCATTATAAGTTCCTGTAACATGTTGTTTGATAGCTCTAAACATTGCATCGTGATGTTATTTTCTGCAAAGTCTGAAATTGTTATAACTTGCAATCTTACCATGTGTGTTTGAGTATGTTCTAGTAGTTTCTGGAGATAGCTCAGTGTTCATGTTTTGTAATTCTTTACATGTACATCATGCCCATGCCTTTTGTTTTCATGTTGGGGTGCTGGAGCATGTTGTTTTGATGCTTGCAATATGCCTAGTTGTTGTTTTGGACAGATTGTTGCTATGACTTGTTTAATGTGTGTGTGTTGAACCGTTGCTCCGTTTTGAGTGTGCTCTATATGAAACTTGCTTAGAATTGCATGTAGTTCCATATTATCATGTTGCATGCATGTTTTGAGGTGTTTGCTTGATGTTTGTATGTATTATGCATCAATGCCATGTTTAACTTGTTTTGCTCATATCTTCTAGGCCGTAGCTCTGAACTAAATGATCTTTATATGTAACTTGAATAGAATCTCGTGTAGATCATCTTTGTGCATCTTAACTTGATGTTTAACAACTTGAACATAAGGTTTATTCAGATCTGGACAACTTCGAAATTTGCATATGAGGACTTACCGGAATTGTTATATGTTGTTCCCGGCCTCATTTAAACGTGCCGTGATGTGTTACTCTTGTTTGCATCATCTCTTGCCATGAGTAGCTTCATGTAGCTTTGTCATGCATCATGCTTGTTGTGCATCATGCCTTGTTCATGTGTGGTGCGTTTACCATGTTGTGTGCTTCTTCTTGTTAGTTCCTGTTTCGTTGCGATCGTGAGGATTCGTTCGTCTACGCTTGGTTCGTCTTCGTGGCTTCATGTTCTTCATGGACTCGTTCTTCTTCCTAGCGGGGTTTCAAGCAAGATGACTGCTACCCTGGATCTCACTACTATCATTGCTATGCTAGTTGCTTCGTTCTATCGCTATGCTGCGCTACCTATCACCTGTTTATCAAGCCTCCCATATTGCCATGAACCTCTAACCTTTGACACCTTTCCTATGCAAACCGTTGCTTGGCTATGTTACCGCTTTTGCTCAGCCCCTCTTAAAGCATTGCTAGTTGCAGGTGAAGTTGAAGATTTCTCCATGGTGGACAGGATTTTGGTTGGGATATCACAATATCTCTTATGTTATTAATGCATCTATATACTTGGTAAAGGGTGGAAGACTCGGCCTTTTGCCTGGTGTTTTGTTCCACTCTTGCCGCCCTAGTTTCCGTCATACCGGTGTTATGTTCCCGGATTTTGCGTTCCTTACGCGGTCGGGTGATTTATGGGACCCCCTTGACAGTTCGCTTTGAATAGAACTCCTCCAGCAAGGCCCAACCTTGGTTTTACCATTTGCCTCACCACCACCTATCCCTTTCCCTTGGGTCGGCCAACCCGAGGGTCATCTTTATTTTAGCCCCC
>NC_041385.1:285675049-285723389 GCF_002162155.2 Triticum dicoccoides
TAAGTGTTGGTCCGAACCGAGTGATGTCCGGCGCCCCCTGGGCAACCAGGGTCTATGCCAACCCGACGTCTGGCTCATCTGGTGTGCCCTGAGAACGAGATATGTGCAGCTCCTATCGGGATTTGTCGGCACAGCGGGAGGCTTTGCTGGTCTTGTTTTACCATTTTAGAAATGTCTTGTAAACCGGGATTCCGAGTCTGATCGGGTCTTCCTGGGAGAAGGTCTATTCCTTCGTTCATCGTGAGAGCTTGTCATGGGCTAAGTTGGGACACCCCTGCAGGGTATAATCTTTCGAAAGCCGTGCCTACGGTTATAGGCATATGGGAATTTGTTAATGTCCGGTTGTAGATAACTTGACACCAGATCCGAATTAAAACGCATCAACCGCGTGTGTAGCCGTGATGGTCTCTTCTCGGCGGAGTCCGGGAAGTGAACACGGTTTCTGGGTTATGATTGATGTAAGTAGGACTTCAGGATCACTTCTTGATCATTGCTAGTTTCACGACCATTCCACTTGCTCTCTTCTCGCTCTTATTTGCGTATGTTAGCCACCATATATGCTTAGTCGCTGTTGTAGCCTCACCACTTTACCCCTTCCTTTCCCATTAAGCTTTGCTAGTCTTGATACCCATGGTAATGGGATTGCTGAGTCCTCATGGCTCACATATTACTACAACAACAGTTGCAGGTACAGGTTCTGCGATGATCATGACGCGAGAGCGAGGCTTGCTTGCGTTGAGTTCTTCTTCTGCTTCTTCGATCAGGGGATAGCTTCCAGGTCGGCAGCCTGGGCTAGCAGGGTGGATGTCGTTTGAGTTTCTGTTTGTGTTCCATCCGTAGTCGGATGATGCTATTGTGTATGATGTATTGTTGTATTCGTGTGGCATTGTATGCCTTATGTATGTATCCCCATCTATTATGTAATGTTGATGTAATGATATCCACCATGCAAAAGCGTTTCATTATGCGGGTCTATCCTTGGTGGGATCTTCGAGTTCCTTTTGGATAGGGTCGCATATTGGGCGTGACATAGCCTTAGACGCACAGTTCGGGACCCCCTACCCGAGATCCGCCGGTTTTGACGCCGACACCGGCCTGTTTAAAAACCCAACACTCTCTGTTGGTATGATTTCCTGGTTTATCAGGAGTGTCATGGATCTGACATGGATGATCGAGTATTCGGTCCAAGCTGGATGAGTTCGGACTGTTTCTTTTGTATGGCTTGTTCCGCTGACCGGACTTAGAGCCACTGAATCTGGCGTTGACCGCCGTGTCCTCGGTATTGTCACCGTTGTTTCGACGTTTGTGTCTATTGCGTCGGGACTTGCCATTGTTGTTTTTGGCTTCATAAGTGCCAGGTTTGCTTGCATTGTTATTGCTACGGGCTAGCCAGCTATCCTCTCCCCATGCAGAAGCGGGTCATAAGCGTCGTGAGGGCTGCCATAGACTTTGGCTTTTCTTGGCCGAGGTGTCGGGTGAGCCATTTATCACAAATGCTATGTTTAAAGGCCTCTAGGGCTTCGGCATCCGGACAGTCGACGATCTGGTTCTTTTTAGTTAAGAACCTAGTCTAGAATTTCCTGGCTGACTCTCCAGACTATTGAACTATGTGACTTAAGTCGTCGGCATCCGGAGGTCCGAGATTGTCGAATTTCGGGTTCCGGCAGACCCTCTAGATTCGAACACTGGGGTGCGCGTGGAGATTTCGCCCTCTGCCTACCTACACCTCACCGCCTCACTATGATCTAAGCAATCAAAGGAATAACACAAGAGAAACAGAGTTTATACTGGTTCAGGCCACCATTGTGGTGTAATACCCTACTCCAGTGTGTGGTGTGGTGGATTGCCTCTTGGGCTGAAGATGAACAATACAAGGAAGAATAGCCTCGCGAGGGCCTGTTCTTGGCTGGTGCGATGAACTACTAGGGGGAGTTCAGTCGCTCTCTCTTCTGGTTTCCTAGTGAGGATCCGATCTCTCTACCTTGTGGGTGGCTAGTCCTATTTATAGGCAAAGGCCCTGGGCCTCTTCCCAAATATTGAGCGGGAAGGGCGCCAACAATTGGCCTTTTTGAAGGGGAACATCTAGTACACTTATCCTGACTAAAGTTGGTCCTCGCCTGCCAAAGGCTCTGGTGGTGATGCCGGCTTGGGCTCCACGATGACCTCCATCCTGCCGTTCTGCTGGTCTTGGTCTTGTTGCACCGAAATGGATGCCTTTGCTTGATGCTCTCGCCTGCGCTTGCTCCCTTTGCACCAAAGAGGAAAGAAGGACACTGCGCGGGCGGCCTCCACCTGGTGCCCTTGGTCATCATGGCTTGCGTCATGGGCACCTCGCGAGGTACCCCACCTTGATCTCTTCGCCTCCTCGCGAGCCAGCCTGACGAGGCGGTGCCTGAGGAGGCCTTCTGTCGTCCGCCCCGCGAGGCTTGGCCTCTCGTGAGGGTCTTGAGCTCGTGCTGATGAAGATGGGCCATGCCGGGCCGCCCCTTGAGCCACGCCACAGGCTGCAGGCAGGCAAGTCTGGGGACCCCCGTTCCCAGGACGCCGACAGTAGCGCCCGGGCCCAAGGCACGCCCAGACTTGGCTGGACAGAGAAGCGAAGGGGTAAGTGCGAAGCGCCGCGGGCCCTAACAGCCTGCGGCCTCGGGCGCCGCGTGGCAGTTGATTGGACGTGGGTGGCCCCGCTTCTCCACGCCTCCTCATTTTGTGCCCAGCTAGGCGGACCGGTGGTTGCACACGGTCTTTCCTCTTTTCGCTGCTCGACCGTCCCCCGCTTTTCCTCCTCTCAAGCTCCAGTCTCTACTTCCAATCCAATCTCGAATCCTCCCTCTTCCCATCGCCATGGCTCCGAAGAAGAATGGAAAAGGGAAGAAACCGGTGCCTCCGCCTCGCTCGCCGTCGTCGGCGGCCCCCGCCGTCGATCGGTCGATCATACTCAACCGAGAAGGCTTGGGCAAGGTCAGCTCTGCTCTCACCACCATCTTCAACGAGTGCGGGAGGATGACAGTCTGGCCCGCATCCCACTTCTCCATCGACAGGGTGGTCACCGAGATCTAGTACTTTGCCGACGCCCTATGGGCGGGATTGGTTCCCCCCTTTTCCGATTTCCTCAACGCCGTGCTTTCCCATTACCAGATCCATATGATGCATTTGGGTCCTGAATCCATTACTCTTCTTGCCGTCTTCGCCTTTGTCTGTGAGGCGATGATGGGCATCCCTCCTTCGGTTGCCTTGCTGTGCCACTTCTTCTCTCTGCGCCTCGTCGATCCCGCCCAATGCTCCGGGTGCATGAGCTTCATTGCCGCACCAGAAATAGCGGCTTCAGGGATTGATTTTAGCCTTCCTCCGTTCGCGCCTGGGTTCCGCGAGCGGTGGCTGTACGTGGATGTAGGGGTGCCCAGCCCCGTGCTTTCGGAGCCAAAGTCGCCCGTTGTCCCCAATTCAGGCTGGGGCCAGGAGACGCTCACGAGCCCCCAGCTCATTTTCGTCTGGCATCGCTTCGCGCTCTTGAGGGCGCTCGGTGTGATGGAGCCCAAGGTGGTGAAGGAGTTCCTGCTACACCGCATTGCTCCTCTCCAGCGCCACTCCCGCCGGATGTGGTCCTTCAGCGGGCGTGAAGATCGCATGAGGCTACAGGAGGAGGACCTGACGCCCGAAGCACTGAGGAAGGTGCTCTTGGTCTTGACTGGGGACCCTTCCCCCGGCAGCATCCGGCATGGGGGGCTTTGTTGTACCTTTGCTCGAATAGGGGCGACTTTGTGAAGGAGATGCCCGGCTTCGACGAAAGGGGGTTGCGCCCCGCCGGCCTCAGGGGTCCTCGCGAGAACCCAGTGATGGTGACTGCCCTCCCAGTCCCCCACGGCGGTCCTTCCTCGAGTGGCAGAGCAGGAAGGCATGGGCTGCTGGAGGCTGAGGGGGCCCCCGCTGGAGTGACGATGCCAGGCGGCACTCCTGAGGGGGCAGCTCCTGAGGCCCGTACTGCTGCGGCTGGAGGCGCTAAGCCGCTGCCAACAGCGCCTGTGGTTGAGGCCCCTGGGGTCCCAGCTATCCTTCTTGGTGAGGCGACCAGCGGCGTGCATCAGGACGACGCACCAGACGCTGGGCATCTTGACGCTTCTTCCTCGTCACAGGCTGACCCCTGTTCTCAACTCCTGGGTTGCTTGTGCGTGGACTTCGAGGCTCTTCGGAAGAAAAGGGAGGCCTTGGGTGATGATTACCCTTACCGCATGCTAAATTGCCAGAACTATTTCACCATTGATGAGTAAGCCTTCCCCTTTCCTAGCTCCTGATCCTCACGTTGCTTTGGCTGATCCTTGCTCTGCAGGGCCCTTCCTGCCGAGCTTACGTAGATGGCTGAGGAGCCATCCCCCCAGGCTCCACCCTCTCCACCGCCTTCGAGCGCTCCGAGTTCCAGCAGAGCCCTCGCGGTGAGGCCGGCGGGAGAGGTGAGCCATCCTGTGGTGCATCACGGCCCTGCGCGCCTCGCGACCCTCCTTCACGAGCCTTCTCGGGGCATAGCCAGCCTGCCTTGGGCCTCGCGTCTGATCATGGATGGCGATTGGCTGAGGGCGGCCCTGCGCTCTTCATTTGGGGAGGGGCTGGCTCCTGGCCGGGCTTCTATCGAGGCGTGCCCAACCATCACGAGGGCGCCAGCCCCCAGCCCCCTGCCTAGAGGGGGAGCGCTGATTCGTGGCCCCCGGCGCTTATGGGGCGGATGACGATGCAGAAGACGTGCTCGAGCGCGCCCGGAGGGGTCACGTTCTTCGCCAAGGGTTTCTCCGGAGGGCGGCTGACGCGGTGAGCCGGCTTGGTGAAGAGCTTGATGATGAAGACGCGCGCCTTGAGGCTGAGGGCCTGCGCCTGGCTGAAGAGAGGCGCAAGCTGGAGGCGGCCGCTGCCCTTGCGCGCCACCAGCGTGACCTCGACAATGAGGAGGCTGAGGCATTGTTGGCGGCCTCTCAGGAGGCCCGTTCCCTGGCCGTCGAGGAGGCCCGAGAGGCTGATCAGCGGCGTGAGGCGGTGGATGAGCGGTCGCGGGAACTCCTTGCCCGGTGCCACTCCCTGGAGCAGTAGGTGGAGCTGCGGGAGACGGCCCTTGCATCGATGAAGGTGGCGTTGGTGGACCAGACAGAGCTCCTGAGGCGTGAGGAGGCACTGACGCTGGAAGCTGCTGAGCGCGCATGTGATCTTGAACGTCTAGAGATGAGAGAGCGCCTGGTGACACAGGCGGAGGATGACGTTGCTGCGCGCGAGGCCCGAGTCCTGGAAGAGGTTGAACGCGGGGTGATGACGGCCCGCTTGAACCTTGAGCACGAGTTTGAGGAGAGGCTAGGGTTGATCCAGGTCGAGGCTGAAGGCAGGACCACCGCCCTGAGGGCCAAGCTGGAGGAAGCGACGCGGCGGGCCGAAGCTTCCCGGGCCGTCCTCGACGTGGTACAGGAGGAGCTGACTACCTCCCGCACCGAGGCGCGTCTTCTCCGCCAGCGGGTGGACGAGGCTGAGACCGTTGCGCGGTAGAACAAGGACGAGATACGCCAGCGGCGGATTTTGGAGCACGAGCATGGCCCCATGCTCGCCAGGCTCCGGGACACAGCCAACGCAGCCTTGGGTAACATATGCGAGGCGGCTGTTGACCAGCCCCACGCAGTCAACTATGCTGGCAATCTTCAGTTCTTCACCAACATGGTGACACAGCTGGAGGCGCGGTCGGTCGGTGCCAACAGGTTGGTGGAGGAGAGGAGCCGCGCCCTGCTCGGACGTGCCTTCTCTCGTGTCTTCAGCAACCTTCAGAACATGTTCCCCAACTTCGACTTTGACGCCACCATCGCTCCAGTACCCCAGGCCGTCCGGGGCGACCTGGCGCGCTGGGTGGAAGACAACATGGATGCCCTTGTCAGGGCCTTCGCTTCTGATAACGACAATGCAGTCGTGGCTGCTGATGAAGGTGACGTGGTGAACTGCCCTGGCGCAATTGCCGGCGATGCAGTGGGCGATGGCGAGGCCAGCGACGCCAGCGATGATTCAGGAGGCGCCCCCGAGGATGCATTGGGGGATTTATCCAACTGACCGCGTGTTGTCCCTGCTTCCTTACCCTGCACAGATAGAGTTCAGGCCTTGCCCTGAGGGTTGTAAGAGCATTTTGGGAGGGGGAGCCCCTCATGTAAAAACTCGTATTCAACATATCAGTAGATGCAATATTACTCGTACGCCTGCGCCAAGCGGCTGATTTTGCGACGAGCTGGTTGGCTTGTTTACCTTCGACCCGCGTGGGCCTCGAGTCAGCCTGCGGAGGGCTGTGGT
The DNA here is from genome assembly GCF_002162155.2 of Triticum dicoccoides. NCBI lineage: Eukaryota > Viridiplantae > Streptophyta > Magnoliopsida > Poales > Poaceae > Triticum > Triticum dicoccoides. The sequence continues at coordinate 285,681,350 of NC_041385.1, forward strand.
GTCTCGAGCGTCTCCTGAACGAGCCCATCGAACCTATAATGAAAACCTCCTGAGAGGGCGCGGCGACGGCAGTCTGGGCTGCACGCAAGCTAGGCCTGGCCCGGCTCGCGAGGGGCTCACGAGGGGAGGCAGCTGAGGCGAAGTGGTAACCAGAACGCGAGAGATTGCTCGAACGAGACTAAACACCCCTTCCCCGAACACACACAAATCTTCGAGCTCAAATCCAACTTAAATCCAACGGAAGAAAACGACAGCCAAAGGGGAAAAGCAACGAAAGCAGAAAAAAGGCCGTGTCCGGCACCTAGTCTAGTCTTGGACGTCTTCTCACTAGCTTGGAGCTAAGTGCTGCCACTGGGCATGGGAGGGAGCCCCAGGGCCGTAGGCCGGCACCCCTGAGACTCTGGGGCATGTACAGCCCCACTCATTATCACGTGAGAGTATCACGGGGCGGCGAGCTTCACAGGCACTGGGCCTTCTTCACAGGTACCAGCCTTGCTTCACAGGTACCGGCGTTGCTTCACAGGCACTGGGCCTTCTTCACAGGTACCGGCCCCGCCTTGCGCCGCACTCTAGTGCCACCGACGACGACCGGAATCCAGGATGCCGCCGATGGGGTAGAGCGGTCGCCAGCGGTTCCCCCGACGACCACAGGTCCTCTGCCAGAGGCAGGCTCTGGGGCACCTCCCCATCAGAGGGCCTACCTCTTGAGGACGCCTTGCTCCGAACGCTGCGGTGGTGATGTCAGATCTTGGACCCTCTCCTGCAGCCCCCGGCGCCCTCCTCCTAAGGGGTAGGAAACTGCGGGAGTGGGGCAGCCGCCCGTTGTCATGAACTGCACCTCCTGCGATCCATGGTTGGCGTATGCCTGATCCTGAGGAATTAGTGGTACCTGATACTCGTTGTTTCCAGCGTAGCCGACGGGGCCTTCTCGGGGCTCCTGGAAGAGTTCAGCTTCTTGCGTCTCGTCCACGCAGTTCTGCTTGATGTGCCCACCTGGGGGTGATAGCGCGGCGGCCCACCGGGGCCGCGGGTTGTGGCGAGTCCTTCTTCAATGGCCAGGGGCGGAGGCAGCGCCGCTACTGGCCCGGGGCTGACGGCCTGGCCGGTGTTGGGGTGGCCTTGGAGTCCGCTTGGGGCCGCACGGGCATGCATGGAGCCCCCGTGCAGGCCACCCTGGACCTGAGGTGGGAGTTGGGTGCAGAAGGGGGAGCCTCTGAGGCAGCGAAGCCCAGGAACTCTGCCACCCGCTCTGGCAGCACGTCATGACTGGCTTCCAGCAGCCTGCACTTCAGTAGCTCTCGGGCCACGGTGAGCGCGGCCCTCGAGTTCGCCTGCTCCCGTCGGGTGTATGGCGTCGTGGCCGCAGCATGGTGGAAGGCCCTCGCCGCCGACCGCGCCTGCCGCATCGTGAGAGCTATCGCCGCCTGTCCGCGCCGCCCGCGGCGTGCAGCGCCCTGCGGACCGCGAGCTGCCTGGGGCGTGGGGTTGCCCGAGGCGAGCGGTTCTGCGTGGGCGGGCCAGGCCGCCCAAGGATCAAGGTTGCCTGCCTGGTCGTCGGACATGATGATGACGATGCGACGAGACGCGAAGCGGCAGAAGGTGGATTCCAGCGCACCCCTACCTGGCGCGCCAAATGTCGGATTTCGGGTTCCGGCAGACCCTCTAGATTCGAACACTGGGGTGCGCGCGGAGATTTCGCCCTCTGCCTACCTGCACCTCACCGCCTTTCTATGATCTAAGCAATCAAAGGAACAACACAAGAGACACAGAGTTTATACTGGTTCGGGCCACCATTGTGGTGTAATACCCTACTCCAGTGTGTGGTCTAGTGGATAAACAATACAAGGAAGAACAGCCTTGCGAGGGTCTGTTCTTGGCTGGTGCAATGAACTACTAGGGGGAGATCAGTCTCTCTCTCTACTGGTTTCCTGGTGAGGATCTGATCTGTCTACCTTGTGGGTGGCTAGTCCTATTTATAGGCAAAGGCCCTGGGCCTCTTCCCAAATATTGAGCGGGAAGGGCGCCAACAATTGGTTATTTTGAAGGGGAACATCTAGTACACTTATCCTGACTAAAGTTGGTCTTCGCCTGCCAAAGGCTCTGGTGGTGACGCCGGCTTGGGCTCCACGATGACCTCCATCCTCCCGTTCTGCTGGTCTTGGTCTTGTTGCATCGAAATGGATGCCTTTGCTTGATGCTCTCGCCCGCGCTTGCTCCCTTTGCACCAAAGAGGAAAGAAGGACACTGCGCGGGCTGGCGCCCGCCTGGTGCCCTTGGTCGTCATGGCTTGCGTCATGGGCACCTCGCGAGGTACCCCGCCTTGATCTCTCCGCCTCCTCGCGAGCCAGCCTTACGAGGCCGTGCCTGAGGAGGCCTCCTGTCGTCCGCCCCGCGAGGCTTGGCCCCTCGCGAGGTTCTTGAGCTCGTGCTGATGAAGATGGGCCATGCCGGGCCGCCCCTTGAGCCACGCCATAGGCCGCAGGCAGGCAAGTCTGGGGACCCCCGTTCCCAGAACGCCGACAGACATATGTACCTTGGAAGTTGTCAAGGAAGGCATCTTCCAAGTCCTCCTTGTCGGTGTCAAAACCGGCGGATCTCGGGTAGGAGGTCCCGACCTATGTGTCAAAGGCTAATGGTAATAGGAGGCGGGGGACATAATGTTTACCCAAGTTCGGGCCCTCTCTATGGAGGTAATACCCTACTTCCTGCTTGATTGATCTTGATGAAGATGAGTATTACAAGAGTTGATCTACCACAAGATCGTAATGGCTAAACCCTAGAAGCCTAGCCTATGAGATTATGATTGATGTTGTCTCTACGGACTAAACCCTTCGATTTATATAGACACCGGAGGGGGCTCGGGTTTACACAAAGTCGGTTACAGAGAAAGGGATCTACATATTTGAATCACCAAGCTTGCCTTCCACGCAAATGAGAGTCCCATTCAGACACCGGTCGAAGTCTTCTATCTTGTATTTTCATAGTCCAATAGTCTGGCCCATGTATATAGTCCGGCTATCCGAGGACCCCTTAATCCAGGACTCCCTCAGTAGCCCCTGAACCAGGCTTCAATGACAATGATTCCGGCACACAGATTGTCTTTGGCATTGCAAGGAGGGTTCCTTCTCCGAATACTTCAAAGTAGATCTCGAACACAAGAATCGTGTCCAGCTCTGCAAAATAAGTTCCACACACAACCGTAGAGAGTATACTATTTCACGAGTCCAATCTGCTGATAATTTTGGTAGCACGACATTGCGTCATCACCCGGCCATTATTTTGAATTGTTTTCTAGCCTGCCACTCCATGTTTCGGGAGGCGGTTTTTATTGGCACATATTGTCAAAGCAGAGATCGTGTCCCCTTATTGCGGGATTTCCATCAACACGAGCGTGGGTAACCCAACCGTTCTGTTGGCATGATTCCTTGGGAATAGGCATGTTTTAAGGCCATGGAGGGGACGTTTGATATTCATCACCTTTACAAAGGGGCTAAGACATGTCCTTTTCTTTCCACGCCAATCCTATCATCTACCTCCCACCCTAAGTTCCAACACTCAAGGGTCAATCCAGTCGCTTCGAACCTCCAGCCATGTCCGGACCCGGCCATCAAGGCCGGTGGATGGCCTCTTCTGTCACAAAGGATGATATCTCAAAGCTCAGGGAGGCAAGATACCTGACTGCGGAAATCCTCCAGAGTCTTCCTACTCAAGGGAAGGTTATTCCCACTCCCAGATCCAATGAGAGGGTCGTGTTCATCTCTATCTTCCTCCGAGGGCTTGGGTTTGCTCTCCATCCCTTTGTTCGAGGGCTTATGTTTTATTACGGGCTAGATTTCCATGATCTAGCTCCAGACTCCTTCCTTCACATCTCGTTGTTCATCTTCATGTGCAAGGCCTTCCTACGAATTTCCCCACACTTCGGCTTATGGCTTAAGACTTTATCGTGAAACCGAAGGTAATCGACAGGAAACAAGCAGAGTACGGAGGTGCTTCAATAAGAAAACTTACCACTTCTCCTTGGCCAAAGGGCTCTTTCGCAGAATCTTCTGACTTATGGCAACGGGAGTGGTTTTACATTATCGAACCCTGTGGTAAAAATTGGGCCGCTACACCCGCGTTTTGATCTTGCCCTCCTTTACAGCTTGCATCATGGATTAACAAGGGGCTGGACCGGGGATCTATTGACCAAGTGCAGATATTGCAAAGTCGCATTCAGAGCCTCATTAAAAAGGGCACCGATCTCACCAACGTAATCCAAGTAATGCTCATCCGCCAGATCCATCCGTGCCAGTAGTGTCCTCTCCTTATGTGGGAGTTCAATCCGGAAGGTCCATGGACCCTTCAGCACTTCTCCGGCACAATGCTCAGAGGGATGTCAAATTTATTCTTTGGCGCACGAAAACATTGGCCGGATACTACAGAAGACCTCGGCCTTGACTGCAATCATCCGGATACTCTGGTAAGCACTTGACTCCCGAAAACAGTTTAGTCAAATTACTCATAACAATGTACTAATAAAACTCGACTCGGCCAGGGCTGGCTAAAGAAGGCAGAGAGAATTAGGTGTTTGGCTCCACTTCCCGAAGACTCTGCCGATCCGGTGTTAACAAGGATGCTGGCTCCCGCACCATATCAAGTGCCGGTGGGGGAAGATAAGGAGGAGAGAGAAGAGGCCCAAGGTTGCCTCCATTCTGGAGGCATACCAGGAAATTTGTCCGGGGAGATTGGAACTTCCACTTCCGATGGTGGAAGGGAAGGGTGAGCTGACATCCCTTCTCCTCATATGAAGAAGAGGACTTCCCCTCAAGACTCGAAGAGAGAAATTTCTAAGCGGGGGAAGGTATCCTAGTCAGGGGGCGACATTGACATGCAGTCACTTTGCAAAGATAGGCCCTTAGCCGAATCATAAGTGAATCAGGGTGTTTTAAACATGTCCCATTCTTTCTTGGTCGTGAGGGTAAAATTTAAAATATATGTTTGCAGTCCGGTACGCAGCCATCCTGATAGTCCTCCTCTTCGGGGGATCTTCTTCCGGAGATGATGGAAAGAGAGACGTCTCCTCAAATCTCCCTGCCTGAAAAGGCAGATGACACCAAGGTGTCGTCCCGGAGGATCTTTCCCGATCAACGAGTGGCACGAGGGGAAATGAAGACTGGGCCCGAAGGTAATGCTTTGGCCGCCCAAGGTCCGGGGTGTGTGGCCCTCACGAGCACCAGCAACAAAAGTCCCGGACTATCGAAGTTCCGAGGGACGATGCAACATGTTAAGGATCCGGAGACGCCGGATACATTGATGGACATATTGCAACATGCCTCTGTCTCAGAGGAACATCGTACCTTGATGGGTACGGTGGTTGAAAGAGTCCAGTCCGCCAAAAGCTGTTAGAATGAAGCCTGTACGAGCCTACTAAGAGGCTTCGAGGTACGTAGTGTAATTTCAATTATATTATAAATGAAAATTGCACCTTTGTATAGATAGTAGCCCCTGAAACTCTAGTAGACATCCAAAGGGAGGCGACCAGAGGATCAAAAATATATGCCCAGAAAATGATCTGACTAATTGAAACACAGGCTGTTACAACCGTGGCAACTACCCAAGGTACAGAGGTAGCACATCTGAAGCAGAAAGTTGATGTAGCGGATGATGACATCACGCTTATTAACAGGCGGCTTGACAAGGCGCAAGGTATGTCTCTGGGGCACTCAGTACATGCTAGTATTATGATATGAGCGTGGCACTTAGAATTTGAACATGCATAATTGCATACAGTGCTGCCAATATTGAGACCCTTCGGGCTGAACTTGCCATGGCCAAGGAGCAAGCCAGGATGAGTAATGCGGCTACCCAAAAAGGTAGCCGCGGACTTAAAGTCCGAGCATACTGCTCGGCGTCAGTGCGAGGAGAGAATATCACCTATGGCACTTAAGCTTAAGGATGCCACTAGCCGATGCCAAGTTCTTGAAAAAGATAACAAAGCCAAAGCGGCCGATCTTGGCAAGGCCTTACAAGAGCCGAAGGAAGCCCGGGCTGAGTCTAGAGCAGCTCGGGGGGAGATCCGACAAGCTGGGGAGATCGCGGCTGGTAAGCCCTTTTTATTGCAAACTAACTTTGGCGATCCGAAGTATGTGCCGCCTAATTAACTATGGAGTTCTCCAGATGCCTTTATGGACCTGCCGAAGAGTGCTGCCGATGGGAATCAGTTTTTCCATGCAAAAGAAGGACATGCAATGGAAAAGCTATTATGGTCACAATTTGACACGCCAAAGCGTCCACTATTGAACGAACAGATGGCCCAGTGGGCCGAGCTCCACAAGATGTCCGGAACTGCCATGAAAGATGGCCCAATTCCAAATAGTTATTTCAGTTTGGTGCGGCAACTTGTTAATGCGGTGCCGCGTATCGACACTGTTAAGCGGTCAACACGCATAGAAGGTGCACGGATGGCCCTTGCCCGTGTCAATACGTATTGGGCAACGATGAAGGCCACCTATATTGCGGCGCAGAGTCCACCCGAAGGCAAGGACCCTAACATGCTAGAACATTACTTTGAAGATGTCCTAGAGGGTGCCCGCTTAAGAAAGGGTTAGTGCTTGAAATATATTATGTTCGAGTGAAGTGTACTGAAATTGTAAAAACAATGTTATGATATGTTTTAAGGCTATGTTTTTATACTTTGCCCAGAAAGTTTTGGTGCCTCCTGTGCGGCCATTTATATATATAATCTGAAAGTTTGACAGTCGTCGGCTTCAGCCCCTCACATATAACGCGGGGGTGTTTGGAAAAGCAGTTGATCACACTTGACCCAACGTCTTGGTCCGCTAAGGAGGTGTTAGTGCGGCGAACCAGACAATCGAACTATAGGGATTTAACACTTTCACTTAATCATAGGAGTTCGACGACGGGTCTACGATATAGCCCCTGGTGTGTTTGTGTTTCTCCGAATATGGCGCGTTTACATACGTGACCAGCATAATGGTCCTTCGTTTAATACGGAGGGAATCGCGAGGATTCCGATGAGTCATCGAGTGGTTGACCACCTCTCGCCTCATCATGACAGTCAGTTTTCGGCTTTCTCTGCTGAGGTGCTCATCCGGACGAGCCAGGACACAATCGCAGCAGTTCTCCCTTTACTACCCTAGCCGATATAGAGGAACGTAAGGTAGTAAGCAGAGGAGCTGGGCAACCCAACTATTGACCAATGACGTGATTCGGAGCTGATGCATATAAGGCCAAACTCGCGACGCCGAACACTCCCAATAGGTGTCCACACTTTTCAATATACACCGGGATGAATACAACCCCTGGTGATAGACCCTGGTATCAAGGCACGTACGGCAATCCGATGTGGGGAAAGAGCATAGGTGGTGTGAGCATAAATCTTGAAACACAATACGAACGAAGCTGCTTCTATAACATCCACTTTATTATGGTGAGCCGTATATTTATAGATAATGTCGATATCTTTCTTGGACATTTTACATGCCAGGAAAGTATAAAACAAAAAGAGAAAAAAAGGTTTACACAAGATCTTAATCTTAAAAATAAACCTTAATGGGGGACCCTGCTGCACGTTTGCGCCTTTTTCTCCGTTGTGAAGTGTCCTTGAAGGGTATAGTGTGATGGCCATCTGTAAAAAGGGGAAAACACCAGGTAAAAGAATCTGGTGTGGCCGTAAGTAAAGCTGGCTGGTATTAATGAACCGTGAAATATAACTTCTGGTGTCTGAATAGGATCAAACCAAACTATGGAATTTTTGTGTACAGTGTGCCCCCGTCGCGACCCAAGGGATTTTTAGTGTATATTTATGTATACGTGGCACATGTGGTATCTCCCTATGGGGTAGTCGATGGGGGCGTAGCTGCTAATCGACCCCGGGTTTATCTGAGCTGCCGCATTGAGGTTGTCGGTGTCGGTTAGCTTTGTCTGCGGTTGTCGGTGTCAAAACCGGCGGATCTCGGGTAGGGGGTCCCGAACTGTGCGTCTAGGCGGATGGTAACAGGAGACATGGGACACGATGTTTTACCCAGGTTCGGGCCCTCTTGATGGAGGTAAAACCCTACGTCCTGCTTGATTAATATTGATGATGTGTGTTACAAGAGTGGATCTACCACGAGATCAAGGAGGCTAAACCCTAGAAGCTAGCTTATGGTATGATTGTTTTTCGTCCTATGGACTAAAGCCATCCAGTTTATATAGACACCAGAGAGGGCTAGGGTTACACAGAGTCGGTTACAATGGTAGGAGATCTACATATCCGTATCGCCAAGCTTGCCTTCCACGCCAAGGAAAGTCCCATCCGGACACAGGACGAAGTCTTCAATCTTGTATCTTCATAGTCTTGGAGTCCGGCCGACGATGATAGTTCGGCTATTCGGACACCCCCTAGTCCGGAACTTCCTCAGTAGCCCCTGAACCAGGCTTTAATGACGACGAGTCCGGCGCGCATGTTGTCTTCGGCATTGCAAGGCGGGTTCTTCCTCTGAATAATTTATAGAAGATTGTGAAGACCAGGATAGTGTCCGGCTTTGCAAAAATAAATTCCACGCACCACCATAGAGAGAATAATATTACACAAGTTCAATCTGCTGACGTATTTTGCGGCGTGACGTCACACCACTACCAAGCCTTTACTAGAATCGTTTTTATTGTACCACCTCAGCGCGTTTAGCGAAGCGGTTTCTTTGGCACGTCTTGTCGAAGCAGAGATCGTGTTCCCCTTATTCCGGGATTCCCATCAATACGGACATGGGTAACCCAATCGCACCATTGATTGCGGCGCTTGGGGGATAATCGAGTTTTATCAGGCCGGTGGGGACACATGTTTGTGTCCGCCCATATAAGGGGATAAAGATCCAACCCTTTTACCTGCGCCTTCTTCCTCCTTGGCTTATCTAACTCCGCGAACTCGAGCTCCAGCGCCCAAGTCCGCACTTCTCACCTCAACCTTCTCCAACTATGTCCAGAGCGGGAGGCAAGTGGATGGCCTCCTCCGTCACGGAGGGGCAGATCCACAAGCTGCGCAACACCGGATATTTGTCCAGCAACATCGCGCACCGGCTCCCCGACGAGGGAGAGCTCATCCCCACCCCCAGGCCCCATGAGAGGTTAGTATTTCTTCCCCATTTCCTCCGCGGACTGGGCTTCCCACTTCATCCCTTTGTCCGGGGGCTCATGTTATACTACGACCTGGATTTCCATGATCTGGCCCCGAATTTCATCCTCAACATCTCGGCATTTATCATCGTGTGCGAGGCCTTCCTCTGCATCCAGCCCCACTTCGGTTTGTGGCTCAAGACCTTCAGCGTCAAGCCGAAGGTTGTGAAGGGAAGCCAAGCGGAGTGCGGAGGCGCCATGGTGGGCAGGATGTCCCATGTTACTTGGCTGGAGGGCACTTTCATGGAAACCATTAAGGGGTGGCAATCGGGGTGGTTCTACATCACCGAGCCGCGTGACCCTGAATGGGCAGCGGCCCCCAAATTCAGATCCGGCATCCCCACACGGCTCAACTCCTGGAAAGAGAGTGGCCGGATCTGGGGAGATTCGGAGGAGCTGACCGGACTCCAAGCCTGTATCCAAAAGCTGGTGGACAAGAAGCTCAAGCTTGTCAACGTAGTCCAGGTCATGCTCATCCGTCGGATTCTCCCGTGCCAACGACGGGGTTTCAACATGTGGGAGTTTGATCCGGTGCAGCACCAGACTCTGAGCGGGCTCTTCGACACTACGTAAGAAGATGTCTGGAAGGTGCTGTTCAAGGGCGCTGAGGCTCCCGCATCCGCTACCGAAGATCGCGGATTCAGCTCGCATCGTCCGGCTGACGAGGTAAGTGATTTTGTACTTTACGGAACGCTCGTTTTCCATAGTTTGACTCTATGCGGGGCCTTTGACAAGACTGGCTGGCTAAGGCCGAACAGACTATTTGTCCGGCCCCGTTGCTAGAGGACCCAGCGGACGCCCGCCTAACGGGGTTGCTGGCTCCGGCACCCCACGTGGTGCCGGAGAAGAAGGCCAAGAAGAAGGCCACGGGGACTCGGAAGAGTTCCCGTTTTTAGGTGCTATCGGATGACGACTCCGAGGCCGACTCCTCTCACCAAGGTGAGGAGGAGAAGAAGAAAGCCTCTCCCCCAGAGGGGGGAGAGAAGAAAAGGAAGGCCTCCCCAACAAGGGAGGCCGAAGGGTCCAAGAAGGGAAAAGCTCTTCCCCCGGACTGCTCTGCCAACGCCAGTGACAACGACGCGGACTGGCCTCCAAGGGCCAAGCCCCTGGCGAGATCGTGAGTATCCAGACTCCCGAATAACTTCATGGTTTTTATTTTTTGCCACACAATGTCTTTCTAATGCCGCATACAACCCTGCAGTCCGCCCAAGGACGATCTTCCCGCTTCGTCGAGCGGGTCCTTAGGTGCGTCAGATATGGATTCTCTTCTGACCGCCTCCACCCCCCATGACACGGGCGATGCCGAGGTGGGATCCCTGGAAGGGACCCGCCAGGAGGAGGAGGCCCCGGAGGTGTTGCAGGACAACCTCCCAGACTTTGCACCGGACTCGGCTCCGGATCCCATAGTGGCTCCGGAGTCCGGTGGGCGGCCCCTTCGTAAGAAGGGAACGACCGTGACACCGGAAGCCTCCGTCCAACCGGAGGCGCCAGATAGCTTGCTGGAGGCGCTTAATGGCGCCTCCATCCAAGAGGAACACCGCACTGTTATGAGTGCGGTGATTCAGAAGGTGCAGCTCGCCAAGAGCGGGCTGACCGAAGCCTGCAGCAGCCTTCTAACAGGCTTTGAGGTAAGAATTTTGATATATGTAAAATAGTACCGCATAGACAATAGCCCCTGATGCTCGGTTCGGTGTTCGGAAAGAAAAGTCGGACTGAGGATCTTAAGAAGATATATGCAGGAGTCATAAAAAATATGTCAATATGGGATTGCAGGCTGCGCTGCTGACCTCTGCCGCACTGACTGCGGAGGTCAATACTTTGAAGGAAAGCCTCGAGCGGTCCGAGAACGAGCTCGGCCATGGCAAGAAGCAGCTCGAGGACAAGGAAGGTGAGTAACACCTTATTAAAATTGTACCTTACAGAAAAGGATTTTGGTTGCAAAAAGAATGACAAGGATAACGTGGGTATTGCAGGGGCCACTAACGAGGTGGCGACCCTGATAGAGGCGGTGGCCGTGGACGAACGCAATGCGGCCGCGGAGCGCACCGAGCGAGAGAAGCAGGAGGTGCGGGTGGCGGAGGTACAGCAAGAGCTCCAGGGTCTCATGAAAAAACATGAGAGCCTGGAGCGTGACTCGAAGACTCGAGAGTCTGAGCTTGCAACGGCTCTTGAGAGTTCCAAAGCCGCTAAGGCCGAAGCCTACAAGGCCCTCCAAGAAATCGAGGAATTGAAGAAAATAGCGGCGGGTAAGGCATTTTTCATGCAAAGTAATCATGTGAGTGTTAATTACTTGTTACTTACCTGAATTCGGAGCTCTCCAGGAACGTTCGCAGATCTTCCTCGTAGCGTATCCGATGCCGCCGCATTCTACCGGGCCGAGGAGGGGAGCTCGACGGAGAAGGTCTTCTGGTCTCAGTATGCTGAGGCCGGACATCCGGTGCCCCTTAGCGACAAGCTGAAGCAGCTGGTCGAACTCCACAAGGTGGCCGAATAGGCCATGAAGGGCCTCATAGTTCGGCTATGGCCTAAGGAGGCCATGCCCGGGAGCTACTTCGGCCTGGTGCGGCGGCTGGTGGATGCGTGCCCGTGGGTTGAAGTCATGAAGCACTCCGCTTGTATTGAGGGTGCCCGTCGGGCCCTTGCCCGCGCAAAGGTGCACTGGGGCAAGATGGATGCCCAGAAGCTCATGACGGACCCGCCGCCACAGGGCAAGGAGCACCGCACGCCCGAGATGTATTATAAGAGTGTGCTGAAGGGCGCCCGCACTATTGCGGGTTAGTGCTCCAAAGATGTAATATTTGAGTAGACTCGCATTTTGTTATCCTGTGCGCTGAAAACTTAGTTCATTTGCGCTAAGCAACACATTTTAATTTAAAATATTACCTTCTGTGCGGCTGTTTATCAAATCTGAGAGATGGCAAGTCGTCGGCTTCAGCCCCCATGCCACGAGTGCTGGGGTGTTCGGGATAAATTTGAGCACTCTTGTTCCAATATTTGGGTCCATCTAGGGAGGTGCTCAACACAACGAACAAGGCAACCGGACTTATAATGCTTGAACACTCTCACTTAGCCATAGAATTCTATAATTTTAAATTTTGGCGAAGCCCCTAGTCTTCGGAAGGCCGAATTTGGGGCGCTATCCATGCTTGGGCCGGACAAAAACCGGCTCCTCGCTCTAAGCGGCATAAGTCTTTAGGGACTCGCAAAAAACCTCTCGAACAGCGACCAGCTCTTGCCTCATCATGACGGTCAGTTTTAGCTTTCTCCACTGAGGCGTTAACCCAGCTCAACTGGAGCGCAATCGCAGTGGTTCTCCCATTGCTACCTTAGCCGATACAACGGAACGTAAGGTACCAAAACATGGGAGCCGGGCAAACCCAACTATGGACCCAAGACATGATTCGGAGCTGATGCATATAATGCTATAAGTTCGGGGTGCCGCACTTGTGAAAGTGTTCGGACTTATCACACCATGATGCGGGAAACATAAGCCCCTGGTGTACTTAGCCGTACCAAAACGTACGGATGCGACATGTCACAAATGAACATATGTATAAAAGAGGAATGCAATTGGAAGCATAAAGGTGCTGCATTACTTGTTCCAGAAAAACTGTTGTAAGTGCAGAACGATACAAATAGTGCGATAAGCAAGGGATGGGACTGTTAAACATGACCCCCTCCAGGGGTAGGCTACGGAATGGTGCATAAAACAGATTTAATGCTCGTAATGGAGACCACCTGGATATTCGTTGTAGCCTTTCTTCTTCCCTGGCTGTTGCATCGTGAGTTCGGCAGGTCTACTGCCGGACAGGGCCTTTGACGAACGGAGTCCTGTGGGTAAAAATAAATAGGAAGAAAAAAAAAGAACGACACACTTGAGAGCCTCTGGTGTGGTTGAGCCGCAGTCTGGGCCTATCATGGTCGCGCCCCTCTCCCCATGCCCATGGTATCTTCAGAGCGTAATGGTGTACGCGAAGGACCTGTCTTGACGTTTTACATGGGCTGGGGTTGGGGCCGCACTGCTACGCGTGCTCGGAACGGGCCAGGTGGTCTTGCCGTAGGTTACTTCAGGCGCGCTTAGCTGTGTCCGTCCGCTTAACGGCCGGACTCGAGAATTGCCTTAAGAGGCTGCATTGTACTTCTGCCGCGAGAGCCGCTGTATGTTCCTCCGTGTGGAGAGAATGTTCAGTGTTTCCGTTGACCGTGATGACTCCTCGAGGGCCTGGCATCTTGAGCTTGAGGTATGCATAGTGCGGCACCGCGTTGAACTTTGCAAACGCGTTACGTCCGAGCAGGGCATGATAGCCGCTGCGGAACGGAACTATGTCAAAGATTAACTCCTCGCTTCGGAAGTTATCCGGGGATCCGAAGACCACTTCTAGTGTAACTGAGCCTGTACAATTGGCTTCTACACCTGGTATGACGCCTTTAAAGGTTGTCTTGGTAGGTTTAATCCTTGAGGGGTCTATGCCCATTTTGTGCACTGTATCCTGATAAAGCAGGTTCAGGCTGCTGCCGCCGTCCATCAGGACTCTGGTGAGGTGAAATCCATCAACAATTGGGTCTAAGACCAATGCGGCAAATCCGCCGTGGCGGATGCTGGTGGGGTGGTCCCTTCGGTCAAAAGTAATTAGGCAGGAGGACCATGGATTGAACTTCGGGGCAACTGGCTCCATCGCGTATACATCCCTGAGTGCATGCTTCCGCTCCCTTTTGGGTGTGTGTGTGTGTTGCGTATATCATGTTCACCGTCTGCACCTGTGGGGGGAAACCCTTCTGTCCTCTATTGTTTGGCGGTCGGGTCTCTTCCTCGTCATCGCTATGCAACCCCTTGTCATTGTTTTCGGCAATTAGCTTGCCTGCCTACTTGAATACCCAACAGTCCCTAATGGTGTGGTTAGCTGGCTTTTCGGGGGTGCCGTGTATCTGGCACAAGCGGTCGAGTATTCGGTCCAAATTGGACGGACCCAGAGTAGTTCTTTTGAATGGCTTTTTCCACTGACCGGGATTAGAGCCTCTGAATCCGGCATTGACTGCCGTATCCTCACTATTGTCGCCGTTAATGCGGCGTTTGTTTTTGTTACGACGCGACCTGCCATTACGGTCCATGATATCTGGACTGCCAGAATTTTTGCTGAGGTTGTTGCTGCGTGCTAGCCAGCTGTCCTCACCCGCGCAGAAGCGGGTCATGAGTGATGTGAGGGCTGCCATGGATTTCGGCTTTTCCTCTCCCAGGTGCCGGGCAAGCCACTCGTCGCGGATATTATGCTTGAAGGCTGCAAGGGCCTCCACATCCGGACAGTCGACGATTTGGTTTTTCTTGGTTAAGAACCGTGTCCAGAATTGTCTGGCCGATTCGTATGGCTGCTGAATTATGTGGCTTAGGTCATCAGCGTCTGGTGGTCGCACATACGTGCCTTGGAAGTTATCGAGGAATGCGGCTTCCAGGTCTTCCCAACTCCCAATTGACTCTACTGGCAAGCTGTTAAGCCAATTCCGGGCTGGTCCTTTAAGCTTGAGGGGGAGATATTTGATGGCGTGAAGATCGTCACCGCGGGCCATGTGGATGTGAAGGAGATAGTCTTTGATCCAAACCGCGGGGTCTGTTGTGCCATCGTAAGATTCAATATTCACGGGTTTAAACCCTTCGGGGATTTGATGATCCATTACTTCGTCTGTGAAGCATAGTGGGTGTGCGGTGCCTTTGTACTGGGCGATATCACGACGGAGCTCGAAAGAGCTTTGTCTATTTTGTTTGGCCCAGCCGGACTTACTGTGTCCTGCGCGACGGTTGTCGTCACGTATCATGGGGCGCCCACGCGATCCATAGATCGATCTTGATTGTCTTGCCCTATCCTCCAATATATCTTGCAAGTCCGGAGCGTTCCCCTGTGGCCTTGTGCTTTTCGAGGTCTAGTGAAGGGCCTAGAGGCCTCTCTTTCACGACCACGGGGTGGTCGATCAGCCGTATTGTCTCCTGGTGATGCGGGTTCATACGCCTCTTCCTCTAATCGGGGGAGCAACTTGCGTTTAGGGTAGCTTTTGGAGGGGCGTTTGAGCTCATGCTCTTCGGCCGCGAGGACTTCAGTCCATCTGTCGGCTAGCAGATCTTGATCAGCTCTAAGTTGTTGCTGCTTTTTCTTGAGGCTGTTCGCCGTGGCCATAAGCCTGCGTTTAAAACGCTCTTGTTCGACGGGATCCTTAGGCACAACGAATTCATCATCGTCGAGGCTTGCCTCGTCTCCGGAGGGAGGCATATAATCCTCTACCTCTTCTTCTGTCGCTCTCTCATGAGGGCTGGCGTCTCCGTCCTCCTGCGCTGGATCTTGCTGGAGTGGGTTGTCTTCGGCACTGTCCGGTGTATTATTATCTCCGGTGCCGGAATCTTCATTCTTGCTGTGGCGGGATTTAGAGTGGCGCCGCTGACGCCGGTGCTTGGGCTGTTTCTTGGAGGGGTCATCCTCCGCTGTTCCTTCGCCATTCCCATCCTTTGGGATATCCACCATGTATATGTCATATGATGAGGTGGCTTTCCAGTGCCCGGTGGGCGCTGGTTCTTGGTCGTCTCCGGCATCGTCGTCCATACCGTCGATTTCTTCGGAGTCGTAGTCTAGCATGTCGGTTAGATCGTCGACAGTGGCTACCAAGTGGGTGGTGGGTGGGCTTTGAATTTCTTCGTCGTCCGCATCCCAACCGTCCTGACCGCAGTCCGGCCAGGGCTCTCCTGATAACGAGAGATACTTCAGCAAACTCAAGATGTCGCCGACAGGTGAGTGTTGAAAGATGTCCGCTGCGGCGAACTCCATGATCGGCGCCCAATCAGATCCGATCGGAGGGGGCGCAGGAGGTTCGGGGTCCGGCAAGGAGTCCGGCACCTCGGAGTCATGAGCTTCATGAGGGACAAGGTCAGTGTTCGGCTCTATCAACGTAGAGGTTGCAGCCCCCTAGGCGGTGTCTAGCCATCCGTCCTCGACCTGCACAGCCGGCTCCGAATTGAAGATCGGAGCGGGTTCAAGTGCGGCCTCCAGGGTACTGTCCGGTTGCAGAGCTAAATCATGCTCGCCGTGACAGTGCGGCACGCTCGGCTGTGGCTCTAATCCATCAAGGATCAAGTCCCCGCGGATGTCAGCCGTGAAGTTCAAACTTCCAAATCTGACCTAACGGCCAGGGGCGTAGCTTTTGATCTGCTCCAGTTGGCCAAGCGAATTGGCCCGTAGTGCGAAGCCGCCGAATACGAAGATCTGTCCGGGGAGGAAGGTCTCACCCTGGACTGCATCGTTGATGATGATCGAAGAAGCCATCGAGCATATCGGTGACGACACAGAGGAACTCTCAATGAAAGCACCAATGTCGGTGTCAAAACCGGCGGATCTCGGGTAGGGGGTCCCGAACTGTGCGTCTAGGCGGATGGTAACAGGAGACAAGGGACACGATGTTTTACCCAGGTTCGGGCCCTCTTGATGGAGGTAAAACCCTACGTCCTGCTTGATTAATATTGATGATGTGTGTTACAAGAGTGGATCTACCACGAGATCAAGGAGGCTAAACCCTAGAAGCTAGCCTATGGTATGATTGTTGTTCGTCCTATGGACTAAAGCCATCCGGTTTATATAGACACCGGAGAGGGCTAGGGTTACACAGAGTCGGTTACAATGGTAGGAGATATATCCGTATCGCCTAGCTTTCCTTCCACGCCAAGGAAAGTCCCATCCGGACACGAGACGAAGTCTTCAATCTTGTATCTTCATAGTCTTGGAGTCCGACCGACGATAATAGTTCGGCTATCCGGACACCCCCTAGTCCGGAACTCCCTCAGCGGTCTTAATGACCGATGAGCTGCTCGGCTTGAATAGGTCGTTTATCTTCCAACTGCTAGAGCCGCCTTGTATTCTTCTGTACGAAGAGAGCGCTCCGTATTTCTGCTGACCGTACGCCACGTGGTCCAGGCATTTTGAGTTTTGCATAAGGATAATGCGGGACTGCATTAAAATGGGCGAAGGTCGTTCTTCTGAGTAGTGCATGATATCCACTTTGGAACGGAGCAATGTCGAAGATTAGTTCTTCGCTTCAAAAGTTTTCGGGGGAGCCGAATACAACATCCAATGTTAGAAAGCCCGTGCAGCGGGCTTCCATGCCCAGTATAACTCCTTTAAAGGTAGTGTTGCGTGGCTTGTTTCTTGACGGGTCTATCCCCATCTTGCGGACAGTGTCCTGATATATCAGATTGAGACTGCTGCCGCTTTCCATGAGGACTCGAGTGAGGTGGTACCCGTCGATTATTAGGTCGAGCAGTAGGGTAGCCGAACCTCCGTGACGGATACTAGTCGGGTGATCCCTATGATCAAAGGTGATCGGTCAGGCTGGCCATGGATTGAATTTGGGGGCGATGGGCTCGATAGCATAGACATCTCGGCGTGCATGTTTGCGCTCCCTCTTTGGGATATGAGTGACATAGATCATGTTCACTATTTTGATCTCCGGTGGAAATATCTTATGTCCCCCCGTGTTCGGCTGGCGAGGTTCGTCCTCGTCTTTGCTCTGAGGTCCCTACCCTTTGTGTTTGGCGGTGAGTTTGCCGGCCTGCTTGAAGACCCAACATGCTCTGTTGGTATGATTGGCTGGTTTATCAGTAGTGCCGTGGATCTGGCAGGGCTTGTCTAGAATTTTATCCAGGTTGGATGGACCGTCTTGGTTGCCTTTAAATGGCTTCTTCTGTTGACCAAGTCTGGAGCCCCTGAATCCGACGTTTACTGCAGTACTGTCCAGGCTTTCTTCATTGTTCCGACGTTTGTTTTTGTTGTGTCGTGGTTTTCCATTGCCATCCCTGACCTCAGATGTGCCGGGATCACTGGTGTTGCTATGGGCTAACCAGCTGTCCTCGCCCGTGCAAAAGCGGGTCATGAGTGTAGTTAAGGAGGCCATTGTCCTTGACTTTTCCTAGCCAAGGTGTCTGGCTAGCCATTCGTCTCGGACACTGTATTTTAAGGCCACTAAAGCTTCGGCATTCGGACAGTCAACGATTTGGTTCTTCTTAGTGAGAAACCGATTCCAAAGCTTATGGGCTGATTCTCTGGGTTGTTGTATTATGTGACTTAGGTCGTGTGCATCCGGGGGCCAGACATAGGTTCCTTGGAAATTGGCCCAAAAAGCCTTCTCAATTTCTTCCCAGCTTCCGATGGATTTTTTAGGGAGGCTTTTCAGCCAGTGGTGAGCTGGTCCTTTGAGCTTGAGGGGTAAGTATTTGATGGCGTGGAGATCATCTCCGCGAGCCATGTGGATGTGAAGAATAAAGTCTTCTATCCAAACCTTGCGGTCCGTCGTTCCATCATACGCCTTGACGTTTATGGGTTTAAACCCCGCAGGAAAATCGTGTTCCAGCACCTCATCGGTAAAGCATAGGGGGTGTGCGGCACCCCTGTATCTGGCTGTGTCATGGATTGGGTCCGACGGTTGTAATGTTTGGTATTGGTTCCGAGCTGGTAAATGACCGGTATATTTGGTTTGATAATCATGATCCCGTGTAGGAGCAGTATCCCTGGATCAATAGATGGACCTGGTTTTGTCATCCTTTTCGTCCAGGTCTTCACATAGATCGTGTTTCTGGACCTGGGCCGCAACCTTCCTTCCATTATGGGGAGGGGGTGCGGGCTTGTGTATAGCATTGCTAGCCGCTTTGTCTCGACTACGAGGTGGTCGGTCCGGCCAGTCGGCCGTATTGTTTTTCGGCGGTATAGGCACAATAGCCTCGTCGTCGAATTCGGGCAGCAGCTTACGCTTACGATATCTCTTTGTTGGCGATTACCAGCGTATTTTTCCACAGCGTCTACCACTTCGTTCCATCTGTCATTGAGTGTATCCTATGCGGCTTTAAGCCGCTGTTTCTGCTTCTTCAGGCTCCTTGGAGTGGAGATAAGCCTTTGATGGAGGTGTTCTTGTTCTAATGGTTCTTCTGGGAGGACGAATTCGTCATCGCCCAGGCTGATCTCCTCT
Source organism: Triticum dicoccoides (assembly GCF_002162155.2). NCBI lineage: Eukaryota > Viridiplantae > Streptophyta > Magnoliopsida > Poales > Poaceae > Triticum > Triticum dicoccoides. The sequence goes on from NC_041385.1 coordinate 285,700,493, forward strand.
TCAGAGATAGGTTTATAATTGCTATCTTCGGCAGCCAACATCTTCGGACTGTGTTCGCCGTCCTCTCGCATGCCCTACTCGAACGCTGGGTCTGCAGGGTCCTCGGCTTGGTTCAGATTATCATCGTCGTCCATGGCAATGTTGTTGTTTTTCCTTTTGCCGGATCGAGGTCGGCGCTTCTAACGCTGGTGCTTGGGAGGTTCATCGACAACCATGCTGTTATCACCGTCGGCCTCCTTCTCCTTAGGTGTGTCCACCATGTATATATCGTATGAGGATGTAGCTGTCCACCACCCTAAGGTTGGTGGTTTTGTGCCTGCTCCTCTCCGGCATCATCGTCCATACCGTCGATGTCCTCGAGCCGTAATCGAGCGTGTCGGTTAAGTCATCGACTGCGGCAATGAAGTGGGTGGTGGGTGGGAAATGAAGTTCTTCATCGTCCGCTTTCCCTTCTAGCCGGACATAGTTCGGCCGAGAGTCCCCCGACAAGGAGAGGGATTTCAATGAGTTTAGCACATCGCCTAGAGGTGAGTTCTGGAAGATGTCCGCTGAGTTGAACTCCAAGATCAGCGCCCCATCAGGTTCGATGGACGCGGATGCACCCGGTCCGGAACCTATGGCCGGAGACAAGTCCGAGGTTCCGGTGACACAATCCCAGCTCGATGTCAGGCCTGTGTGCGGCTCGAGCGCCGCTGAGTCTGCAGCTTACGTGGCAAGGTTAAGCTTCCCATCTTCGAACGACGCAATCCGCTCCGGATCTAGGGCCAGAGTGGTTACATGCGCTATCTTCTAAGCACGGCCAGATGACAGATTTAGGTTATGTTCATCATGGTGGTAGGGGAAAACCGTCATGGGATCGAATCCGTTGAAGATCAAGTCTCCACGGATATCAGCAACAAAATTCAGGCTTCCAAATCTGACCTGATGGCCAGGGGCATAGCTATCGATCTGCTCTAGATGGCCAAGCGAGTTGGACCGCAGTGTGAAGCCGCCGAATACGAAGATCTGGCCGGGGAGGAAGATCTCCCCCTGGACTACGTTGTTGTAGATGATTGATTGAGCCATCAAGCCTTTTGGTGACGACACAGCGGAACTCTTAATGAAAGCACCAATGTCGGTGTCAAAACCGACAGATCTCGTGGTAGATCAACTCTTGTAATACTCATATTCATCAAGATCAATCAAGCAGGAAGTAGGGTATTACCTCCCTTGAGAGGGCCCAAACCTGGGTAAACAATGTGTCCCCCGCCTCCTGTTACCATTAGCCTTAGACGCACAGTTTGGGACCCCCTACCCGAGATCCGCCGGTTTTGACACCGACACTCCCAGCTGCCAATGGAGTTTTCACGCAGAGTGTTCAACCAGTGCCGAGCTGGTCCCTTGAGTTTTAGCGGGAGGTATTTGATGGAGTGAAGATCATCACCGCGGGCCATATGAATATGGAGAAGAAAATCCTCAATCCATACCACGGGGTCTGTTGTCCCATCATATGACTCGATGTTCACGGGTTTAAACCCTTCCGGGAATTCATGTTCCATTACTTCATCAGTGAAGCAAAAGGAGTGTGCGGCGCCTCCATATCGAGCCAAGTCACGACGTAGCTCGGATGGAGTTTGTCTGCGGTTATCGGCCCAGACGTGGTTATATTTGTCATGTCCGGCCGGGTGGCCATCTTCGTGCATCGGGGCATGCCCCTGCGATCCATAGATCGATCTGGTCTGACTTGCTCTGTTTTCCAGGTCATGCCATAGGTCATATGTATATCCCGAGCTATTGGGTCTTTGTTTTTACGGCGAGGTAGTGCGGGCTGGTGTTCGGCTCGAGTTGCCGCTTTGTCTCGGCCACGTGGTGGTCGGTCAGCCGCATTATGCGCTGCTAGGATGGGCTCTAGCGCCTCGTCATCAAACTGGGGTAGCAATTTGCCCTTCGGGTAACTTTGGCTTGGGTGCTCGAGGCTGTATTCTTCGTCTGCTAGGACATTAGTCCATCTATCGTTGAGTAGATCTTGTTCAGCTTGAAGCTGCTGCTGCTTCTTTTTCAGGCTCCTTGAAGTGGCTATTAGCCGGTGCTTAAAGCGCTCCTGATCGACGGGCTCCTCAGGCACGATAAAGTCTTCGTCGCTGAGGCTCACCTCGTCCTCGAAGAGCGGAAGGTAGTTACTGTCCTCCGAGTCTTCATTCATGGCCTGTTCATCAGGGCTAACTCGCCCATCTTCCCATTCGTCCTGTTCGGAGGTTGGCTCAACGGGGTCTTTATTGTCTTCGGCACCGTCCGGAGTATTATTTTCTCCTGTGCCGGTATTGCTGTTTTTTCCACGCTATGGTTTAGAGCAGCGCCGCTAACGTGGGCGCTTTGGCTATATCTCAGGAGGTCTATCCTCGACTAGATCCTTCTCATTGTCGCCATTGTTTTATTTGGGTGTATCCACCATGTATACGTCATACAAGGAGGTGTCTGTCCAGCGCCCTGTAAGTGGTGGTTTTTGTGTCTGCTCCTTGATGTCTACTACACAACCTTCTTCTTGTAGACGTTGTTGGGCCTGCAAGTGCAGAGGTTTGTAGGACAGTAGCAAATTTCCCTCAAGTGGATGACCTAAGGTTTATCAATCCGTGGGAGGCGTAGGATAAAGATGCTCCCTCTCAAACAACCCTGCAACCAAATAACGAAGAGTCTCTTGTGACCCCACCACACCCAATACAATGGTAAATTGTATAGTTGCACTAGTTCGGCGAAGAGATGGTGATACAAGTGCAATATGGATGGTAGATATAGGTTTTTGTAATCTAAAAATATAAAAACAGCAAGGTAACAAGTGATAAAAGTGAGCACAAACGGTATTGCAATGCTAGGAAACAAGGCCTAAGGTTCATACTTTCACTAGTGCAAGTTCTCTCAACAATAATAACATACTTGGATCATATAACTATCCCTCAACATGCAACAAAGAGTCACTCCAAAGCCACTAATAGCGGAGAACAAACGAAGAGATTATGGTAGGGTACGAAACCAGCTCAAAGCTATCCTTTCTGCTCGATCTATTCAAGAGTCCGTAGTACAATAACATAAAGCTATTCTTTCTGTTCAATCTATCATAAAGTTCATACTAGAATAACACCTTAAGACACAAACCAACCAAAACCCTAATGTCACCTAGATACTCCATTGTCACCTCAAGTATCCGTGGGCATGATTATACGATATGCATCACACAATCTCAGATTCATCTATTCAACCAACACAAAGTACTTCAAAGAGTGCCCCAAAGTTTCTACCGGAGAGTCAAGACGAAAACCTGTGGCAACCCCTATGCATAGGTTCATGGGAGGAACCCGCAAGTTGATCACCAAAACATACATCAAGTGGATCACGTGAATATCCCATTGTCACAAAAGATAAGCACGACAAGACATACATCAAGTGTTCTCAAATACTTAAAGACTCAATCTGATAAGATAACTTCAAGAGGAAAACTCAATTCATCACAAGAGAATAGAGGGGGGAGAAACATCATAAGATCCAACTATAATCGCAACGCTCGCGATAGATCAAGATCGGGCCATAGACAGAACACGAGAGAGAGAGAGATCAAACACATAGCTACCGGTACATACCCTCAGCCTCGAGGCTGAACTACTCCCTCCTCATCATGGAGAGCGCCGGGATGATGAGGATGGCCACCAGTGAGGGATTCCCCCTCCGGCAGGGTGCCGGAACGGGATCCCGAGAGGTTTTTGGTGGCTATAGAGGCTTGCGGCAGTGGAACTCCTGATCTATCTTCGTATTCGATGTTTTAGGGTATATGGGTATATATAGGCGAAAGAAGTCGGTCGGGGGAGGCTCGAGGGGCCCACGAGACAGGGGGCATGCCCTCCTATCTCCTGGCGTCCTCGAAGCCCATGTACTCCAAGTCTGCCGGATCATGTTTGTTCCAAAAATCATGCTCCCAAAGGTTTGATTCCGTTTGGACTCCGTTTGATATTCCTTTTCTTCGAAACACTGAAATAGGCAATAAAACAACAATATGGGCTGGGCCTCCGGTTAATAGGTTAGTCCCAAAAGTAATATAAAATTGTATAATAAAGCCCGTAAACATTCAAAACAGATAATGATATAGCATGAATGCTTCATAAATTATAGATACGTTGGAGACGTATCAGCATCCCCAAGCATAATTCCTGCTCGTCCTCAAGTAGATAAATGATAAAAGAAAGAATTTATGAAGTGTGAATGCTAGCAGGTGCACAAGTTTGATCAATGATAATTTCAATCTCCTTTTCTAGCATGATGATATGTCATAACAGTAGTTCATCTCATAAAACTTCTCAAGATCAAGTAACAAGCTATTCACAAGTTAAAGCATAGACCATAAACTTTCTTGAAAACTAGCAAACTTCATTCTCAGTCATCAAATATTTGCAATTCATCTTATTTTCAGGAAGGGTCTATGTCAGAGCTTGATTTAGCAAACTCCACATACTCAACTATCATATAGTCTTCTACAATTGCTAACACTCACGCAATACTTATGGTTATGGAGTTTCAATCGGACACTGACAAAGATAGGGGCTTATAGTGTTGCCTCCCAACGTATTCACCTTTGGGTGATGTCAACAATAATAGTTCATGCTAACTTACATCCAATTGGATATATATATCAGGATCTTTCCAACACGAGGTGCTTGCCAAAGGATAAAATGAAAAAGGGAAAGGTGAAGATCACCTTGACTCTATCATAAAAGTAAAAGATAGGCCCTTCGCAGAGGGAAGCAGGGATTTGTAGAGGTGCCAGAGCTCAATTTTGAAATAAAGATACATAATTTTGAGAGGTATGATCTCATTGTCAACATAACAACCAAGAGTTCCCAATATCTTCCATACTACATACATTATAGGCGGTTCCCAAACAGAATGGTAAAAGTTTTTACTCCCCCTCCACCAACAATCATCAATCCATGGCTTGCCCAAAACAACGGGTGCCTCCAACTAACATCAAACCTGGGGGAGTTTTGTTTGCAATTATTTTTGACCATGGGACTGGGCATCCCGGTTACCAGCCATTTTTCTCATGCATGATGAGCGGAGTCCACTCATCTTGAGAATAACCCACATAGCATGGAAGATACTGACAGCACCTAGTCGCTACATGAGCGATTCGGGCATACAAAACAGATTATTATTTGAAAGTTTAGAGTTTGGTACATGCAAATTTACTTGGAACGGTAGGTAAATACCGCGTATAGGTAGGTATGGTGGACACTCATGGCAAAAACTGGGTTTAAGGATATTTGGAAGCACAAGTAGTATCTCTACTTGGTGCAAGGAATTTTGGCTAGCATGAGGGGGAAACGCAAGCTCAACATGTTTGAATGATCCATGACAATATACTTTAACTGAGATGTGAGAAAACATAACCCATTATGCTGTCTTCCTTGTCCAACATCAACTCTTTAGCATGTCATACTTAATGAGTGCTCACAATCATAGAAGATGTCTAAGATAGTATATTTATATGTCAAATCTCTCTTCCTTCAATATTCTTTCATGAATTGTTCAAATGACCAATACAATGCTTGCTAACCTTCAATAAATTTACAACCTCTACTTCTTAGATGTGAGGTCATTACTCCCCATGGGATAAGCAAATGAGACATATATAATTTCAGATTTATGACAATCAACTCATTCAACAATTTACTCATAGGATATAAGTGAAGCATACGAGTAAATGACAATCTACTCCAAAAAGATATAAGTGAACATCAATGAGTAGCTAAATAATTATGTAACTATGTGAAGACTCTCTCTCATTTAAAAATTTCAGATCTTGGTATTGTATTCAAACAGCAAGCAAAACAAAATAAAATGACATTGCAAGGATAGCACAACTAATGTCAAGAAGCAAAAACTTAGGCTCAACCGATACTAACCGATAGTTGGTGAAGAAGAAAGGTGGGATGCCTAACGGGGCATACCCAAGATTAGATGCTTGAGACTTCTTGAAATATTATCTTGGGGTGCCTTGGGCATCCCCAAACTTGAACTTTTGTGTCTCCTTAATTCCTCTCATATCATGGTTTCTCTTTTTATCAAAAGCTTCATCCACACCAAACTCAACAAGAACTCGTGAGATAGGTTAGTATAAACCAATGCAAAACCTTATCATTCTCTACTGTAGCACTAAAATTATTATTCAACATTGCATACTAAATTCCTATGCATATTTAATACTCCTATCCTCAAATAGAATCACTAAACAAGCAAACATATGCAAACAATGCAACCATAACCGCAATCTGCCAAAACAGTATATTCTGTATAGAATGCAAGATTAATTATACTTCCCTAACTCCAAAAATTATGAGAAAAATACCTCACTGTAGAAGATTTATCAGAGATCATTATGCAAAAAGTTTCAACATTATATCATTCTCTGAATTTTCTAGGGAATTTTTGTAACAGCGGTAAACTTTCTGTTTTCAAACAGCAACATGTATACTAGCAAAATAAGCATGGCAAAGGCTATCCTTGACATTTTTATTGAAAATAAAGATGCAAAACATTATTCTAAATAACAGCAAGCAAATACTAACAAAAGAAAATTACGCTCCAAGCAAAACACATATCATGTGGTGAATAAAAATATAGCTCCAAGTAAAGTTACCGATGAACGAAGACGAAAGAGGGGATGCCATCCGGGGCATCCCCAAGCTTAGGCTCTTGGTTGTGCTTGAATATTACCTTGGGGTGCCTTGGGCATCCCCAAGCTTAGGCTCTTGCCACTCCTTATTCCATAGTCCATCGAATCTTTACCCAAAACTTGCAAACTCCACAACACAAAACTCAACAGAAAACTCATAAGCTCCGTTAGTATAAGAAAATAAAACCACCACTTAGGTACTGTAATGAACTCATTCTAAATTCATATTGGTGTAAGATCTACTGTATTCCAATTTTTTATGGTTCATACCCTCCGATACTACTCATAGATTCATCAAAATAAGCAAACAACACATAGAGAACAGAATCTATCAAAAACAGAACAGTCTGTAGTAATATGTATCAAACGTACACTTATGGGACTCCAAAAAAATCCTACCAAATTAGGAAGTCCTAAGAAATTTATTTATCAATCCATAGCAAAACGAATCAGATCAGATGCAGGTCTCTTTGAATTATCAAAACTAACTTACTTGGTGCAAAAGTTTCTGATTTTCAGCAGGATCAACACAACTATCACCGTAAGCTATCCTAAAGGTCTTACTTGGCACTTTATTGAAACAAAGGCTATAAAACATGATTACTACAGTAGCATAATCATGTGAACACACAAAAACAGTAAGGATAAATATTGGGTTGTCTCCCAACAAGCACTTTTCTTTAATGCCTTTCTAGCTAGGCATGATGATGACAATGATGCTCACATAAAAGATAATAATTGAAAGACAACGGGAGCATCATGAAGCATATGACTACAAAATTTAAGTCTAACCCATTGCCTATGCATAGGGATTTTGTGAGCAAACTTATGGGAACAATAATCAACTAGCATAGGAAGGCAAAACAAGCATAGCTTCAAGATTTTCAACACATAGAGAGGAAACTTGATATTTTTGCAATTCCTACAAGCATATGTTCCTCCCTCATAATAATTTTCAGTAGCATCATGAATGAATTCAACAATATAACCAACACCTAAAGCATTCTTTTCATGATCTACAAGCATAAAAAAATTACTACTCTCCACATAAGCAAATTTCTTCTCATGAATAGTAGTGAGCAAACTCAACAAAATAATTATCATGTGAGGCATAATCCAATTGAAAACTAAAATCATGATGACAAGTTTCATGGTGATCATTATTATTAATAGCATACAAGTCATCACAATAATCATCATAGGTAGCATCTTTGTTCTCATAATCAATTGGAACCTCTTCTGAAATAGTGGACTCATCACTAAATAAAGTTGACACTCTTCCAAATCCACTTTCGTGTTCATCAAAATAAGATTCAACATCCTCCAAAATAGTGGGATCACTACATCCTAAAGTTGACACTCTTCCATACCCACTTTCATCAATATAATCATCATAAATAGGAGGCATGCTTTCATCATAATAAATTTGCTCATCAAAACTTGGGGGACAAAAAATATCATCTTCATCAAACATAGCATCCCCAAGCTTGTGGCTTTGCATATCATTAGCATCATGGATATTCAAGGAATTCATACTAACAACATTGCAATCATTCTCATCGTTCAGATAATTCATGCCAAGCATTCTATGTAATTCTTTTTCTAGCACTTGAGAACAATTTTCCTTTTCATCATACTCCCAAAAGATATTAAAAAGATGAAGCTTATGAGACAAACTCAATTCCATTTTTTGTAGTTTTATTTTATAAACTAAGCTAGTGATTAAAACAAGAAACAAAAAGATTCGATTGCAAGATATAAAGATATACCTTCAAGAACTCAACTCCCCGGCAACGGCGCCAGAAAAGAGCTTAGTTGAAAGGGTGTGAGTGCCGCTTACCTAGCCTCCCTGGCAACGGCGCCAGAAAAGAGCTTGATGTCTACTACATAACCTTCTTCTTGTAGACGTTGTTGGGCCTCCAAGTGCAGAGGTTTGTAGGACAGTAGCAAATTTCCCTCAAGTGGATGACCTAAGGTTTATCAATCTGTGGGAGGCGTAGGATGAAGATGGTCTCTCTCAAACAACCCTGCAACTAAATAACAAAGAGTCTCTTGTGTCCCCAACACACGCAATACCATGGTAAATTGTATAGGTGCACTAGTTCGGCGAAGAGATGGTGATACAAGTGCAATATGGATGGTAGATACAGGTTTTTGTAATCTGAAAATATAAAAACAGCAAGGTAACAAGTGATAAAAGTGAGCACAAACAGTATTGCAGTGCTAGGAAACAAGGCCTAAGGTTCATACTTTCACTAGTGCAAGTTCTCTCAACAATAATAACATACTTGGATCATATAACTATCGCTCCATGCAACAAAGAGTCACTCCAAAGACACTAATAGCGGAGAATAAATGAAGAGATTATGGTAGGGTACGAAACCACCTCAAAGCTATCATTTCTGCTCGATCTATTCAAGAGTCCGTAGTAAAATAACACGAAGCTATTCTTTCTGTTCAATCTATCATAGAGTTCATACTAGAATAAAACCTTAAGACACAAATCAACCAAAACCCTAATGTCACCTAGATACTCCATTGTCACCTCAAGTATCCGTGGGCATGATTATACGATATGCATCACACAATCTCAGATTCATCTATTCAACCAACGCAAAGTACTTCAAAGAGTGCCCCAAAGTTTCTACCGGAGAGTCAAGACAAAAACGTGTGCCAACCCCTATGCATAGGTTCATGGGCGAAACCCGCAAGTTGATCACCAAAATATACATCAAGTGGATCATGTGAATATCCCATTGTCACCACAGATAAGCACGGCAGGACATACATCAAGTGTTCTCAAATCCTTAAAGACTCAATACAACAAGATAACTTCTAGAGGAAAACTCAATTCATCACAAGAGAATAGAGGGGGGAGAAACATCATATGATCCAACTATAATAGAAAAGCTCGCAATACATCAAAGATCGTGCCATAGAGAGAACACGAGAGAGAGAGAGAGATCAAACACATAGCTACTCGTACATACCCTCAGCCTCGAGGGTGAACTACTCCCTCCTCGTCATGGAGAGTGCCGGGATGATGAAGATGGCCACCGGTGAGGGATTCTCCCTCCGGCAGGGTGCCGGAACGGGCTCCCGAGAGGTTTTTGGTGGCTACAGAGGCTTGCGGCGGAGGAACTCCTAATCTATCTTTGTATTCAATGTTTTTAGGGTATATGGGAATATATAGGCGAAATAAGTCGGTCGGGGGATGTTCGAGGGGCGCACGAGATAGGGGGGCGCGCCCAGGGGGGTGGGCACGCCCTCCTATCTTGTGTCCTCCTCGAAGCTTCCCTGGCTTGTACTCCAAGTCTCCCGGATCATGTTCGTTCCAAAAATCACGCTCCCGAAGGTTTCATTCCGTTTGGACTCCGTTGGATATTCCTTTTCTTCGAAACACTGAAGTAGGCAATAGAACAGCAATATGGGCTGGGCCTCCGGTTAGTTGGTTAGTCCCAAAAGTAATATAAAAGTGTATAATAAATCCCGTAAACATTCAAAACAGATAATAAAATAGCATGAATGCTTCATAAATTATAGATACGTTGGAGACGTATAACTCCTCTCCGGCATAGTCGTCCATACCGTCGATGTCTTCGGAGCCGTAATCGAGCATGTCGGTTAAGTCCTCGACAATGGCTATGAAGTGGGTGGTGGGTGGGAAGCAAAATTCTCCGTCCTCAGCTTCCAATTCATGCCGGATATAGTTCGGCTAAGAGTCCCCTGACAAGGAGAGGGATTTTAATGAGGTTAGCACATCGCCTAAAGGCGAGTGCCAGAAGATGTCTGTGGAGCTGAACTCAACGATTGGGGCCTGATCAGGTTCGATGGGTGCGGATGCACGCGGTTCGGAACCTATGCCCGGAGACGAAACCGAGGTTTCGTTGACACAGGCCCCGCTCAAGGTTGGATCTGTGTGCGGCTCTAACGCTGCTGACTCTGTGGCTTCCACGACGGGGTTGAGCTTCCCGTCCTCGGACAGCACAACCTGCTCCGGATTTAGGGCCAGAGCAGTTACATGCGCTATCTCCTGGGCGCGGTCCGATGACAGATTTAGGTCATGTTCATCGTGCTGGCAAGGATCGGCTGTCGAGGGCTCGAATCCGGCGAAGATCAAGTCTCCGCGGATATCGGCAACATAATTCAAGCTTCCAAACCGGACCTGATGTCCAGGGGCGTAACTGTTGATCTGCTCTAGATGGCCAAGCGAGTTGGCCCGCATTGTGAAGCCACCGAATACGAAGATTTGTCTCGGGAGGAAAACCTCCCCCTGGACTGCATTGTTGTAGATGATTAACGGAGCCATCAAACCTTTTGGTAACAACGCAACAGAACTCTCAATGAAAGCACCAATGTCGGTGTCAAAATCAGCGGATCTCAGGTAGGGGGTCCCGAACTATGCGTCTAAGGTCGATGGTGACAGGAGGCGAGGGACATGATGTTTACCCAGGTTCGGGCCCTCTCTATGGAGGTAATACCTGTCAGGATCCCGATTCTATGCCACACCGATCTAGCATGTAACACCTCATATCACTTTGCGGCCTCACGCATGGTATTCCCATGGGTGTTGCCTTACCATGCCCGGGACCATTTGCGCCTTTTGGCACACGTATATGATAGTGTCGCTAGCATCCATATGACAAATAACCCGGGCTGACATGGCTAGTCGTGAACCCAAAGTGACACTAACTTACAGGGACAGGCATACATGACCCAACAACGAACGTGTCGGTCATCAGCGAATGAATCCATGCTGTAGCAACTGGGCTAGCAGGACTCCGGTAAACCGGGCTAGAGCAGGCTAACAGGACTCCGGTAGACACCGCGTGACATTTCCCGGAAGGGACAGACACAGGAACGAAGAAGGACAGTTGCCGGCCAGCCTAAGTGTTTCGGAGCAGTAGCAAGCTACCAGGGCTCAGTGGAAGCACTAGGTGACATTTCCCGGTAAGAAAGGCTACTAAGGATAAACAACTAGATAGTCAGATCCCACACATAGCAATACACATTACACGTACGCATAACATGCAAGTATGTGCTGTAAACATGGCACACAACATAACTCAACAACTCATATAGATAAAGGCTCAGAAGAGCCATCGTAGCATTTATTACAAGCAGGGGTCACATGACCCAGCATGCAGAGCAAACAAGCAACAAGCGGAAGCATTACAAGTCTGAGTACAGACATCTACAAATGAAAAAGGCTGATGAGCCTGACTATCTACAACATCCTATCAAGATCGTAGCTGAGGTACAAGCTACTTGTCGAAGTCCAAGAGAACACTAATAAGACCGAAGTCTCCGCTGCAAGAAGATAAATAAAGTAACATGAGTACAAAGGTACTCAGCAAGAATTACATCAGATCCTATCATACATGCATTTGTATCAAAAAGGTAATGTGGGGTTTAGTTGCAGCAAGCCGGCTTTGACTCAGTGGCTATCCTGTTCTACGACTACGAGAACTTCTTTGAGGTGATATGGCGCACACGAGTCCACTAATCACCACACAATACACTACTATGGATTCATTCCCGTCTCCCTACGAGAAGGCCATCCATAGCACTCACACTTGTCTTGAGCATTTTAGAGTATCCACTTCAAGTTGTCTATGTACCATGTAAGCATCCAAGAAGTCCATAACCGCGGACCCGGCTATTCGAATAGATCATGTTAACCCTACAGGGGTGTACTTCTTCACGCACGCTCTCGCCACTTACCGCCATGTACACGTCATGTATCTCGGCAACCTTCAAGCGGAAGCCTAGCGAGGGTGTCGGCCACGACTTGACTAACCACACAAGACTCTGGTCCAGGTTTATCGCCTATTCGGGTTCCATCCGCAAGGAGATCCGGCCGAGGTTTCGCTCACGGCCCCAAACGATGTGTGCGGGGTTCCCGAGCCCACCATCCGGGTGCCACTCGGTACACCAGGACACGTGTGCCTAGTCTGTCCCAAGCCCACCCTGCCGGGTGCCACTTGGTAGAAAAATAGGACTACCTACAAACACCAGAAACTAGTTGCGACTCCTAGACAGAGACCAAGTTGGTTAATAAGTCGAGAGAGTCAATTAAGGATCCCAATGTGTGGAAGTATCGAGTCATTGGAAAAAATACATAGAACTTAGTGCTTAAGGACGGTTCCAGTGAGACAACCCACCATGTACTCCTACATGGCCTCTCACCGCTACCATCACCAAATCATGTTCACACACTTCACTCTCAGCATCAGAACATATCGTAACACTCCTATTCATTCCCAATGAATCAGACCTGACACAACTCTAAGCAATGGCAGGCATAGCATGGTAGGAACACAACATGGCTCAATCAACTCCTACACATGCTAGTGGGTTTCAACTATTTATTGTGGCAATGACAGGTCATGCAGAGGAATGGGTTCAACTACCGCATCACAAAGTAGCAGATGAATCGTTGTTGTCCTAATGCAATAATTGAGAGAAGGAGCGAGAGAGTAGGATTGTAACAGAATGAACAAGGGGGTTTTCTTTCCTGGTAGATCAACAAGGAAAGCACTGCTCCTCAGACAGGTACTCTGGAACACTCTCCGGAGCAGGACCTATAGAGAAAGAACGGTGTCGACAATCAAAACACAGGCATATGCAACAATATGATGCATGAACATGGCATGAAGATGTGATGTGGTTTTTTCTAATGCATCTAGCAATCATTTGGTTGAAGTTCATTTGAACCAAGAGTTCAAATGCAACTCCAAATTAAGCTCTTATAAATGTCATTTACATGTTTTCACTTATACAGTAGGTATAAGTTGGTTTTTCATGCATGAAACTAGTACAGATGGAAAGATTGAATTTTTCTGATAATTTTTCATATATAAATTATTTCAATCTGAGCTACGGTTGAATTTCTATGAATTTTAGATGTTTATAGCATTTTTTGGAATTTCCTGAGTTAAAATAATTCCAAAAATCATTTATTGCGTCAGCTTGAGGTTAGCACTGCATCAGCAGTCAACCAAGGTCAAACCTGACGTGTGGGGGCCACACGTCAGTGACACAGTGGTTAAGCCCGGGTCAAACCCGCACTGACCAGGGTTTGACTTGGCCCTAGGGCCCACGGTTAGTGGCTGGTGGGGTGGTTTAGGCTGCGGGATTAGGCGCTAATGACAGCCACGTCGGCCTCACCAGAGTTCGGCTGGCGACGACCTCGAGCCGTGGCGGCAACTCGCCGTACTTGCGCTACAATCGGCGGCTGGACGCGCGGAGACCACTAGGGTGTAGCCCGTCGTCGTCCGCATCCAGGGGAGTAGGTGGGAGGCTGCGGGGGCACCGGAGCTCGGTGGTGCGGAGCTCGCGGCGGCAGCCGGAGCTCGGCTCGAGCGGGCGCACGGCTACAATGCACGGGGAGGCACGAGAGGAGGGGGAACCGATGCGGGGGGATCACAGGGGACCGGAAGAGACGACAGCGAGCTCGGGGGAGGCGCTGACGGCGGTCAGTGGCGACGGAGATCCACGGTGGCCGGAGGTGATGAAGTCGACGACGACGGCTCCACAGGGCGTCCGGCGATGCACAGCTTGGTGGAGAGGCTACAGAGATAGGAGACGGAGCTCCTGCGCGGGTCGGAGAGGCGAGGGGGAGGCGGTGGCTACGGTGGTGCTCGTCGTCGGCGGCGGTGGCGTTCGCCCGTGAGAGAGAAAGCGAGGGAGAGGAGAGGAGAGGACTGGGGGAGAGTGAGAGGGTACAGGGCGGCGCGTGGCGACATGCGGGGCATCCAGAGCGACGAGAGGGAGGACAGGCAGACAAGGAGGAAGGAGGTGGCTCGGCGTGGCGGTGCGCGTGCGTCGGGCACGCGCCGTCCTCCTGTCGAGGAGGAAGAGAACAGAGGAGGGGGGGTAGGTGGGCTGGGCTGGCCAACTGGGCCAGCCAGGCTGCACAGGAACGGGCTGCACAGGGAGGTAAGCGCCAGGTAAGTCTCTTCTCGCTTTTGTTTTCTTTTTCTATTTTTCTGACATCTGTTTGGTTTAATAAAAATACTAAACCATTTTATTTTCTTATGCCAATTTTTGTAGGGGCTACTGGCATTATTCCAGAGCTCCTCAACAACTGGCATAATTTTTGGACAATATTATATATATATTACAATATATATCCAAAGCAAATAATTACTGCATTAATTCCAAATGCCCAAAATAAATACTTATGAGATCTTAAAAATATTGGTTTGATTTTTATTTCTGCCCAATATTTTCAGAGAGCAACATGACCATTTTCTTGGACCTTTTTGGAGCAATTTTTATCTGGGTCATTTCCAGAAATGATTCTGAGGGTTTCACAAATCCCCATTTCAAATTTAACTGGAATTTAAACATGATGCACACATGACTAACTAGTCTAGGTCATACCAGAACTAGGGATGTGACAACTCACCCCCACTTGAAAGAATCTCGTCCCGAGATTCAGGGGTCGACGGAAAGAAAGTGGGGTACTCCAGTCGAAGACGATCTTCTCGCTCCCAAGTAGCTTCTCTCTCGGAATGATGAGACCACTGAACCTTGAGAAACTTGATGTTATGACGTCGAGTGACACTCTCTGCTTGATCAAGAATGCAAATCGGTTACTCTTGGTATGTGAGGTTATCTTGGAGATCAAGCGTTTCGTGGTCCACTGCGGATGGGATCCGAGAAGCAACTCCTGAGTTGAGAGACGTGGAAGACATCATGCACTCGGGAAAGATGTGGGTGTAGTTCCAACTGGTAGGCAACCTCTCCTCGTTTAGCGAGAATGCGAAAAGGACCAATGTAACGAGGAGCCAACTTTCCCTTGATACCGAAACGATGGGTACCCTTCAAAGGAGTAACCCGAAGGTAAGCTTTGCCGCCAACTTCATAAGTCATATCCTTATGATGACGATCATACTGACTCTTTTGACGAGACTGTGCTGTTTTCAAATTCTCACGAATGTTGTGAACTTGCTCTTCTGCCACCTGGATCATGTCCGGTCCAAAAAATTGTCTTTCACCGGTTTCTGACCAGTTCATGGGTGTCCAACATCTTCGTCCATAGAGAATCTCAAAAGGAGCTTTCTTGAGGCTGGATTGATAGCTATTCTTATAAGCAAACTCGGCAAAAGGAAGACATTTCTCCCAATCCATACCGAATGAGATAACGCAAGCTCTAAGCATGTCTTCGAGAATTTGGTTGACCCTTTCCACCTGGCCACTTGATTGAGGGTGGAAAGCGGTACTAAAGGAAAGATGGGTTCCCATGGCAGTTTGGAAACTCTCCCAGAAATGAGAAGTGAAAAGACTGCCATGGTCTGAATTGATATCTAGTGGAACACCATGGAGTGACACTATTGAAGAAATATATAAGTCAGCGAGCTGACTAGCGGTGATACTCTCTTCAACAGGAAGGAAGTGAGCCAATTTGGAAAGACGATCAACGACTACGAAGATAGCGTTATTCCCTTTCTTGGTCCTGCGAAAGCCGGTGATGAAATCCATACCAATTTTATCCCATTTCCACTCAGGAATAACTAATGGATGAAGGGTGCCAACAGGTCTCTGATGCTCTGCCTTAACGCGACGACAAACGTCACAGTTAGCAACGAAGTTGGCGATTTCTCTCTTCATCCTAGTCCACCAGAACCTCCGGCGTAGGTCCTGATACATCTTAGTACTTCCGGGATGAATCGTGAGAGGGGATTCATGAGCTTCCTTAAGGATCAGTTGCCGAAGATGTTGCTTCTTGGGAACCACCAAGTGGTTCTCGAAGAAAACAACACCTCGATCATCAACAGAGAAACTACCAGCAGCTCCCTTCTTAACATTATCCTTGATTCAAGAAATACCCTTATCATACTACTGGCCAGTTATGATCTGATCCTCAAGAGTAGGTTTCACCACCAAGGTAGAAAGGAATCCGTGAGGAGCAATGTGAAGATTAAGCTTACAGAATTCCTCATGGAGAAGTGGTTGGCCCTGCTGCAACATGAGATTGTTGCAATAGGATTTACGACTTAGCGCATCAGCCATGACATTGGCTTTGCCTGGAGTGTAGGTAATCCCTAGATCATAATCTGAGATCAACTCCAACCAACGTCTTTGCCTAAGGTTCAAATCTGGTTGGGTGAAGATATACTTGAGACTCTGGTGATCCGTGTAGATCTCGCAACGTTTACCAAGAAGGTAATGTCGCTAGGTCTTGAGTGCATAGACTACGGCTGCAAGCTCTAGATCATGTGTAGGATAATTCTCCTCATGTGGATGCAACTGTCGAGATGCATAGGCAATCACATGACGATCGTGCATAAGAATGCAACCTAGTCCCTGTCGTGAGGCATCACAATAGATAACAAAGTCTTTAGTGAAATACGGTGGCACAAGTATGGGAGCAGAAGTCAGGCGTCTTTTTAGTTCCTGAAAACTGTACTCACACTGTGGGGAACACTCAAACTTTTTATTCTTCTTGAGAAGTTCCATGAGGGGTTTGGCTACTTTGGAGAAGTTATCCACAAAGCGACGACAATAGCTGGCTAGACCAAGGAAACTGCTAACTTGTTTAACAGTTTCAGGTGGAGTCCAATCGAGAACAGCATTAACTCTCTCGGGATTGACAGCAATGCCCTTACCAGAGATTACGTGGCCTAGGTAGGTCACTTGTGGCAACCAAAATTCACACTTGGAGAACTTGGCATAAAGACGGTGCTCTCTGAGTTTTTCTAACACAAGTCTAAGATGTTCGGCATGCTCTTCCTCGTTCTTCGAGTAAATAAGGATATCATCGAGGTAAACCACAACGAACTTATCTAAGTACTCCATGAAGATCGAGTTCATCAAGCGGGAGAAAGTGGCTGGGGCGTTGGTTAGACCAAAGGACATGATGGTGTACTCGTACTGGCCATCACGAGTGACAAATGCTGTCTTGGGAATGTCCCCATTTCTGATCTTGATTTGGTGGTAGCCTAACCTCAGATCCATCTTGGAAAAGACTGAGGATCCAACGAGCTGGTCATACAGGTCATTGATCCTGGGGAGTGGATATTTGTTCTTTATTGTTACCAAATTAACGGGACGATAATCTACAACCATCTGGTCCGTACCATCCTTCTTCTTGACGAAGAGGACGGGGCAAGCCCAAGGAGAAGAACTAGGACGGATGAAACCCTTTTTAAAGGAATCATCAAGTTGTTTCTTAAGCTCGGCTAGTTCTAAAGGTGCCATTTTGTAAGGTCTCCTAGAGATTGGGGCGGTTCCTGGGATAAGATCTATGACGAACTCTACATATCTGTCAGGTGGAGCACCTGGCAGTTCCTCTGGAAAGACATCCGGAAAGTCACGGACTACCGGGATATCTTCAAGGTCTGGAACAGTGCTGGCATTAAGAGAATAGAGCTGACGCTTTGCAACTCTAGTGGAGACAGTGACTATCTTGCCAGATGGGTGTGTAAGGTGAACAGACCTGGTATAACAATCAATCTTGGTGTGATGAGCTGTCATCCAGTCCATACCCAAGATGATGTTAATATCTGAGGACTTGAGGGCTACAAGTGATGCAAGGAATACAAATCTGTCAACAAGGATTTCATTACCATAACTTATTCTGGTGGTTTTCCATCTAGACCTTAGGGTTTGAATTTCAAGCGGAGTTGGCATATCACAAAATGACATGTCGTGCAAATGAGCATAGCCTTCAGAAATGAAGGAGTGAGATGCTCCAGTATTGAACAAAACCGATGCTGGATGACAATTGATAAGGAGTGTACCAAGAACAACATCTGGATCATCATGAGCGTCTTTAGATGAGATGTGATGCACACGTCCATGTTTGGTGCGAGCTGGCTTGGCACTGATCGTCTTGCTTGATGGTTTGACACAGCCAACAGACTTCTCAGGCTAGGGTGTAACATAACTAGTCTGAGAGCAGTCACGTGCATAGTGTCCTGGCTTCCCGCATGTGAAGCAAGTCCCTGAGGTTGGACGTGGACCCGCACTGACAAGCGGTCTACCAGTAGGCCTGGGTGGAATATATGACTGAGCTGGGTGAGGCACCACATAGGATGGTCTCGGTGTATATCCAGAAGGAAGAGCGGAGTTCGAAACCCAAATCCGGCGCTTCTAAGAACTAGAACCGGAGGAAGATCCCAAATCACGGGTGTGCTTACGAGACTCCTCGCAAGTGAGCTGAGTTGTCTCTGCATTAAAGGCCTTGTTCACAAGGGCCTGGAATGTATCATAATGATGTAGGTAGAGATGACGACGCAACTTGGGGTTGAGACCCTTCCGAAACCTAGCCTGCTTCTTGGCGTCCGTGGACACCTCTTCTGTGGCATAGCGGGCGAGGTTTTCAAACTCTCTGCTGTAAGCATCAATAGCCTTCTTACTCTGGGTGAAACTACAGAACTCTTCTCTCTTGCAATCGATGAGGGCCTGAGGTATGTGATGCTCGCGAAAAGCCTCAGTGAAATCCCTCCAAGTAGGAATATGGCCAGCTGGAAGTATAGCCTCATAGTTCTGCTACCAAAGACTAGCAGGACCTTCCAGGTGGTATGTGGCATAGGTGACCTTGTCATTTTCAGCTACGTTCACGGAACGCAACTTATGAGTGATGCTACGGAGCGAGTCATCTGCATCGAGTGGCTCAATAGAATGATGAAAGGTGGGTGGGTGCAAGCGAATGAAGTCATGGTTGCAGACCCTTTGAACTGATGCGCGGTGTTCTCCTCGATACGTGCCAACAAGCGGTTAGACTCATGCTTGTTTCTCTCCATCTCTAACATGAACTCTGACAACGAAGGTTGGTCGGGAGGATCCTCATCCCTACCATCTCCGTGGTTCTGGCTACGAGCAACAGAACTTGATGACATCCTGAGAAACGAAACCAGGGACGGAATCAACATCAACTATAGGCTACAGAATGTAGGACAAGAAAATTAGTAACTCTCGAACTCCTAGGGCAATTCCGGCAGCATAACGACATAAGAATGCTCAAAATGGGACATCCTGCCTAAATGGGATAGTACAACAACTCAACACCAGCACTCAAGGTTCTGAGATCATACTAAATAGGCTACACCGGAAGTACTCGAAACTGGGATGTGACTCTGATCAACCAATCCTATGGGACTACAAAGTAATAACACGTGATCCTGATAGATGGAAGAGAAAGCCTAGTTCCTTAACCCCCGTAGGAAAGGTAGGATGACTCAGATCAGAAGGCCATGAGGTAAAGGAGTAAAAAGAGCCTTACGTTCCTTCCCACAATCAATTCCCTTACATAACTAAAGAATTTCTAGACTCAACTTCGACCAGTTTGGCTTGGTAATCCTATAGGCAGTCAGGCTCTGATACCAAAGCTGTCATGACCCCGATACTATGCCACACCGATCTAGCATGTAACACCTCATATCACTTTGTGGCCTCACGCACGGTATTCCCACGGGTGTCGCCTTACCATGCCCGGGACCGTTTGTGCCTTTTGGCACACGTGTATGATAGAGTCGCTAGCATCCATATTACAAAGAACCCGGGCTGACATGGCTAGTCGTGAACCCAAAGTGGCACTAACTTACAGGGACATGCATACATGACCCAACAACGAACGGGTCGGTCATCAGCGAGTGAATCCAGGCTATAGCAACTAGGCTAGCAGGACTCCGGTAAACTGGGCTATAGCAGGCTAACAAGACTCCGGTAGACACCGCATGATATTTCCCCGAAGGGATAGGCACATCAACGAAGAAGGACACATGCCGGCCAACCTAAGTGTTCCGGAGCAGTAGCAAGCTATCAGAGCTCAGTGGAAGCACTCGGAGACATTTCCCTGTAAGAGAGGCTACTAAGGATAAACAACTAGATAGTCAGATCCCACACATAGCAATACACATTACACGTACGCATAACATGCAAGTACGTGCTATACAACATGGCATCACAGCATAACTCAACAACTCATATAGATAAAGGATCAGAAGAGCCATCATAGCATTTATTACAAGCAGGGGTCACATGACCCAACATGCAGAGCAAACAAGCAACAAGCGGAAGCATTACATGTCTGAGTACAGACATCTACAAATGAAAAAGGCTGATGAGCCTGACTATCTACAACATCCTATCAAGATCATAGATGAGGTACAAGCTACTTGTTGAAGTCCAAGAGAACACTAGTAAGACCGAAGTCTTCGCTGCAAAAACATAAATAAAGCAACATGAGTACAAAGGTACTCAGCAAGACTTAGATCAGATCCTATCATACATGCATTTGTATCAAAAAGGTAATGTGGGGTTTAGTTGCAGCACGCTAGCTTTGACTCAGTGGCTATCCTGTTCTATGACTACGAGAACTTCTTTGAGGTGATATGGCGCACACGATTCCACTAATCACCACATAATACACTACTATGGATTTATTCCATCTCCCTACGAGAAGGCCATCCATAGCACTCACACTTGTCTTGAGCATTTTAGAGTATCCACTTCAAGTTGTCTATGTACCATGTAAGCATCCAAGAAGTCCATAACTGCGGACCCGGCTATTCTAATAGATCATGTTAACCCTGCAGGGGTGTACTTCTTCACACACGCTCTCGCCACTTACCGCTATGTACACGTCATGTATCTCGGCAACCTTCAAGTGAAAGCCTGGCGAGGGTGTCGGCCACGACCCGACTAACCACACAAGACTCTGGTCCAGGTTTATCGCCTATTTGGTTCCATCCGCAAGGAGATCCGACCGAGGTTTCGCTCACGGCCCCAAACGATCTATGCAGGGTTCCCGAGCCCACCATCCGGGTGCCACTCGGTACACCAGGCCACGTGTTCCTAGTCTGTCCCAAGCCCACCCTACCGGGTGCCACTTGGTAGAAAAATAGCACTACCTACAAACACCAGACACTAGTTGCGACTCCTAGACAGAGACCAAGTTGGTTAATAAGTTGAGAGAGTCAATTAAGGATCCCAATGTGTGGTAGTATCGAGTCATTGGACAACATACATAGAACTCAGTGCTTAAGGACGGATCCAGTGAGACAACCCACCATGTACTCCTACATGGCCTCTCACTGCTACCTTTACCAAATCATGTTCACACACTTCACTCTCAGCATCAGAACATATCATAACACTCTAATTCATTCCCAATGAATCATACCTGACATAACTCTAAGCAATAGCAGGCATATTATGGTAGGAACACAACATGGCTCAATCAACTACACATGCTAGTGGGTTTCAACTACCGCAGCACAAAGTAGCAGATGAATTGTTGTTGTCCTAATGCAATAACTGAGAGCAGGAGCAATAGAGTAGGATTGTATCGGAATGAACAATGGGGTTTGCTTTCCTGGTAGATCAACAAGGAAGGCACTGCTCCACAGACAGGTACTCTAGAACACTCTCCGAAGCAGGACCTATCGAGAAGGAATGGTGTCGACAATCAAAACACAGGTATATGCAAAAATATGATGCATGAACATGGCATGAAGATGTGATATGGTTTGTGCTAATGCATCTAGCAATCATTTGGTTGAAGTTCATTTGAACCAAGAGTTCAAATGCAACTCCAAATTAAGCTCTTATAAATGCCATTTACATGTTTTCACTTATACAGTAGGTATAAGTTGGTTTTTCATGCATGAAACGAGTACAGATGGAAAGATTGAATTTTTCTGATGATTTTTCATATATAAATTATTTCAATCTGAGCTACGGTTGAATTTCTATGAATTTTAGATGTTTATAGAATTTTTGGAATTTCCTGATTTAAAATAATTCTAGAAATCATTTATTGCGTCAGCTTGAGGTCAGCACTGCGTCAGCAGTCAACCTGGGACAAACCTGACGTGTGGGGGCCACACGTGAGTGACACAGTGGTTAAGCCTAGGTCAAACCCGCACTGACCAGGGTTTGACTTGGCCCTATGGCCCACGGTCAGCAGTTGGTGGGGTGGTTTAGGTTGCGGGATTAGGCGCTAATGACAGCCACATCGGCCTCACCGGAGTTCAGCCAGCGACGACCTTGAGCCGCGGCGGCGACTCGCCGGACTTGCGCTACGAGCGGCGGCTAGACGCGCGGAGACCACCGGGGCGTAGCCCGTCGTCGTCCGCATCCAGGGGAGCAGGCTGGAGGCTGCGGGGGCACCAGAGCTCGGCGGAGCTCGGCTCGAGCGGGCACGCGGCTACGGCGCACGGGGAGGCTGGAGAGGAGGGGGAATCT
>NC_041385.1:285723931-285758371 GCF_002162155.2 Triticum dicoccoides
GCGAGGGGGAGGCGGTGGCTACGGTGGTGCTCGTCGGCGGCGGCGATGGCGTTCGGCTGTGAGAGAGAAAGCGAGGGAGAGGAGAAGAGAGGACTGGGGGGGGAGTGAGAGGGTATGGGGCGGCGCATGGCGACGTGCGGGGCATCCAGAGCAACGAGAGGGAGGACAAGCAGGCAGGGAGGGGGGAGGTGGCGCGGCGCGGCAGTGCGCGCGCGTCGGGCACGCATCGTCCTCATGTCGAGGAGAAAGACGACAAAGGATGGGGGCCCAGGTGGGCTGGGCTGGCCAACTGGGCGGGCTAGACTGCACAGGAACGGGCTGCACAGGGAGGTAAGCGCCAGGTAAGTCTCTTCTCCCTTTTGTTTTCTCTTTCTATTTTTCTGACATTTGTTTGGTTTAATAAAAATACTAAACTATTTTATTTTCTTATGCCAATTTTTGTAGGGTCTAGTGGCATTATTCCAGAGCTCCTCAACAACTGGCATAATTTTTGGACAATATTTTATATATATAACAATATATATCCAAAGCAAATAATTACTGCATTAATTCCAAATGCCCAAAATAAATACTTATGGGATCTTAAAAATATTGGTTTGATTTTTATCTGTGCCCAATATTTTCAGAAAGCAATATGAACATTTTCTTGGACATTTTTGGTGCAATTTTTATCTGGGTCATTTCCAGAAATGATTCTGAGGGTTTCACAAATCCTCGTTTCAAATTTAACTAGAATTTAAACATGATGCACACATGACTAACTAGTCTAGGTCATACTAGAACTGGGGATGTGAGAATACCCTACTTCCTGGTTGATTGATCTTGATGAATATGAGTATTACAAGAGTTGATCTACCAAACGATCATCGTGGCTAAAACCCTAGAAGTCTAGCCTGTATGATTATGACTGCCTCTATGGACTAAACCCTCCGGTTTATATAGACACCTCACGGGGATAGGGTTGTTCAAAGTCGGTTACAGAGAAAGGAATCTACATATTCGATTGTCAAGCTTGCCTTCCATGCAAAGGAGAGTCCCATCCGGACATGGGTGAGAGTCTTTGGTCTTGTATCTTCACAGCCCATCAGTCCGGCCCATGCCAACAGGCCGGACACCCAAGGACCCCTTAATCCTGGACTCCCTCAGTCATCATGGCTTGTGTCACCACTGCCTCATGAGGTTCAGCACCCGCATAGAAATCTCCGCTCCTTAGAGGGTAGCCTAGGGAGGCCACTCCCTCCGGAGATCTGGATGTCGCCCGCCTCACGAGGCTTGGACCCTCCTGAGGGTCTTGTATTGGTGGTGTTGTAGATAGGCCATACTAGGCTGTCATTGGAGCCACGCCGTGGGCTGCAGGCAGGCTAGTCTGGGTACCCTGGTTCCCAAAACACCGACAGTAGCTCCCGGGCCCAAGGCACGCTGGGAATTGGCTTTGAGTAGAAGCCAAAAGGGCAAGGGCAAAGCACCCGCGGGCCCCAATTGCATGTGGACCGGATCGACGCATGGCGCTTGATGGGACATGGGTGTCTCCACTTCCCCATGCTGCCTCAGCAACTGCCCGACTTGACAACTGCATGTTGCATGTAGAAAAAACCATCATTACCTAGAATCGTGAGAGGCCGGCGGTTGGCCTTCCTCCGATTATAAATGGGGGAGTGGGCTGAGCCACCATTCCATCTTCATCTTCCCGCCCCTGCTTGTCCTTCTTCTTCCTCCCATCATCTCATGGAAGGTTTATGGCCCCAGTGAGGAGGTTCTCCACCGCGGAGAAGGGAAAGGCCCCCAAGGAGTGGCCGGACTCGCCGCCCCCAAGAGGGGATGCGGCCTGATGACCCACAAGTATACGGGATAGTTGTAGCCTCTTTCGATAAGTAAGAGTGTCGAACCCAACGAGGAGCTAAAGGTAAAACAAATACTCTCTCAACTCCTATCGGCCACTGATACGACTCTACGCACGCTTGACGTTCGCTTTACCTCGAACAAGTATGAAACTAGAAGTACTTTGTAGGTGTTGTTGGATAGTTTTGCAAGAAAGTAAAGAATGCGTAAATAAAAAGTAGGGACTATTTAAATAAAGATGCAATAAAGTAAATATAGTGAGTGTGGAAAAGTGGTGGTAGGAGTTGTGGAATTGTCCCTAAGCAATTGACTACTTTACTAGACCGATAGCAAGTTTTATGTGGGAGAGGCCACTCCTAGCATGTCATCCTTGACTTGGAATTCTATGCACTTATGATTGGAACTATTAGCAAGCATCCGCGACTACTAACATTCATTAAGGTAAAACCCAACCATAGCATTAAGATATATTGGTCCACCTTTAATCCCGTATGCATCAATTTCTATGCTAGGTTGAAGCTTCTGTCACTCTAGCCCTCCAAAACATAGTCCTATCAACATACAACTAACCCTATGGTGTGATCCACGCGCGCGCTCATATGATGGGCACCAATTGACAGCAACATAACCACAAGCAAATTAAATCAATCATATCAATTCATCAACCACCAATAGGACAACGAAAATCTACTCAGACATCATAGGATGGCAACACATCATTGGATAATAATATGAAGCATAAAGCACCATGTTCAAGTAGAGGGTACAGCGGGTTGCGGGAGATTGGATCACTGTAGATAGAGGGGGGAAGGTGATGGAGATGTTGGTGAAGACGGCAGAGGTGTTGGTGAAGATCGCGGTGATGATGATGGCCCCCGGCGGCGTTCCGGTGCCATCAGAAGCAAGGGGGAGAGAGCCCCCTTCTTCTTCTTCTTCCTTGACCTTCTCCCTAGATGGGAGAAGGGTTTCCCCTCTGGTCCTTGGATACCATGGCGTGGGAGTGGCGAGAGCCCCTCCGAGATTGGATCTATCTCTCTGTCTCTCTCTGTTTCTGCGTTCCCAGATTCTTCCCCTTCACCATTTCTTTTATATCCGAAGATCCGTAACTCCGATTGGGGTGAATCTTTCGCCCAGATCTTTTTCATAAAATTAGTTTTCTTGAGGCAAATGAAGAGCGTCAACCGCCTTACGGGTGGCCCAGGAGAGAGCCAGGCACGCCCAGGGGAGGTGGGCGCACCCCCCTATCTCCTGGCCACCTCGGACACCGTTTTGCTTGATTCTTCCTCCGAAAAATCCCAAATATTCCAAAATAATTCTCCGTCCATTTTTATCCCGTTTGGATTCCGTTTGATATTGGGTTTCTGCGAAACATAAAACATGCAATAGATAGGAACTGGCACTGGGCACTGGATCAATATGTTAGTCCCAAAAATAGTATAAAAAGTTGCCAAAAGTATATGAAAGTTGAAGAATATTGGCATGGAACAATCGAAAATTATAGATACGACGGAGACATATCAGCATCCCCAAGCTTAATTCCTGCTCGTCCTCGAGTAGGTAAATGATATAAAACATAATTTTTGATGTGGAATGCTACCTAGCATAATCTTGATCATATGTCTAATCATGGCATGAATATTAACACACGAGTGATTCAAAGTAATAGTCTATCATTTGACATAAAAAACAATAATACTTCGAGCGTACCAATAAAGTAATCATGTCTTTTCAAAACAACAAGGCCAAAGCAAGCTTATCCCTAAAATATCATATAGTTTGGCCATGCTTCATTTTCGTCACACAAAATGCTCCCATCATGCACAACCTCGATGACAAGCCGAGCAATTGGTTCATACTTTTTAACGCGATTCAGGTTTTTCAACCCTCACGCAATACATGAGCGCAAGCCATGGATATATCACTATAGGTGGAATAGAATATGATGGTGGGGCTTATGTGGAGAAGACAAAAAGGAGATAGTCTCGCATCGACGCAGGAGTAGAGATTGCCATGCAACAGATGCACTAAGAGCTATAAGTGTATGCAAGCTCAAACTAAAAACTAAGTGGGTGTGCATCCAACTTGCTTGCTCATGAAGACCTAGGGCATTTGAGGAAGCCCATCATTGGAATATACAAGCCAAGTTCTATAATGAACATTCCCACTAGTATATGAAAGTGACAATATAGGAGACTCACTATATGAAGAACATGGTGCTACTTTGAAGCACAAGTTTGTAAAAAGGATAGTAACATTGCCCCTTTTCTTTTTCTTTTTTTTTTCTTTTTCGGTGGGCTTCTTTGGCCCCCTTTTTTTATTTAAGCTTCTTTGGCCTTTCCTTTTTTTCCTTCTTTTTCTTTTTTTTTCTTTTTTTTGCGGCAATGCTCTATAATGATGATCATCACACTTTTATTTACTTACAACCCACTATTACAACTCGATACTAGAACAAAGATATGACTCTATATGAATGCTTTCGGCGGTGTACTGGGATGTGCAATGATCTAGCGTAGCAATGACATCAAAAAATGGACAAGCCATGAAAACATCATGCTAGCTATCTTACGATCATGCAAAGCAATATGACAATGAATGCTCAAGTCATGTATATGATGTTAATGGAAGTTGCATGGCAATATATCTCGGAATGACTATGGAAATGCCATGATAGGTAGGTATGGTGGCCGTTTTGAGGAAGATATACGGAGGTTTATGTGTGATAGAGCATATCATATCACGGGGTTTGGATGCACCGGCGAAGTTTGCACCAACTCTCGAGGTGAGAAAGGGCAATGCACGGTACCGAAGAGGCTAGCGAAGATGGAAAGGTAAAAGTGCGTATAATCCATGGACTCACATTAGTCACAAAGAACTCATATACTTATTGAAAAAGTTTATTAGCCCTCGAAGCAAAGTACTACTACGCATGCCCCTAGGGGGATAGATTGGTAGGAAAAGACCATCGCTCGTCCCCGACCGCCACTGATAAGGAAGACAATCAGAGAAACACCCCATGCTTCAAATTTGTCACACAACGGTTACCATACGTGCATACTACGGGACTTGCAAACCTCAACACAAGTGTCTCTACAATCCACAACCACCCCACTAGCATGACTCTAATATCACCACCTTTATATCGCAAAACTATTGCAAGGAATCAAACATCTCATATTCAGCGATCTACAAGTTTATGTAGGATTTCATGACTAACCATGTGAATGACCAATTCATGTCATCTCTCTAAATAGATATAAGTGAAGCAAGCGAGTTTAGTTCTTTCTACAAAAGATATGCCCACACTCTAACAAATATAAGTGAAGCAAAAGAGCATTCTACAAACGGTGGTTTTCTATGTGAAGAGAAACATGCAATCCAAACTTCAAATGATATAAGTGAAGCACATGAAGCATTCTATAAAGCTATACTCAAAAGATTTAAGTGAAGTGCAATGAGCATTCTATAAATCAACCAAGGATTATTTCATACCAGCATGGTGCATAAAAGTAAAATGAAAACTAAATGCAAAAGACGCTCCAAGACTTGCACATATCACATGAACGAAACGAATACGAAAACATACCAATACTTGTTGAAGAAAGAGGGGATGCCTTCTGGGGCATCCCCAAGATTAGACGCTTGAGTCTCCATGAATATTTACTTTGGGTGTCTCGGGCATCCCCAAGCTTGAGCTATTGCCTCTCTTCCTTTTCCTCATATCGAGACATCCTCGATTAGACACTTCATCCACACAAAACTTCAACAGAAAACTCAGTAAGATCTGTTACTATAATAAAGCAAATCACTATTCTAAGTACTATTTCAAACCAATTCATATTTTGTTTTTTCATTGTGTCTACTGTAATATAGTTTTTCCATGGCTTAATCCACTAATATAAATTGATAGATTCATCAAAACAAGTAAACTATGCATCAAAAACAGAATCTATCAAAAACAGAACAGTCTGTAGCAATCTGAGCATCCACCATACTTCTGTAACCCCAAAAGTTCTACCAAAATTAGTAAAAATAAATAAGTTGTACAGCAAGACAGTGCAAAAAGAATCAGAACCGTTTGTCGTTCCAGTTAAGAATGTAAAATCGCGCACTACAGCCAAAGTTTCTGTCCTGCACCGTACAAACCAACAAACATTGTAAACATCCTAAAGGCAAACCTTGGCACATTATTTTTATAATACAATGGAATTGTACAAGGGGATAATTATTTTGGTTGAAAAGTTTCTGTAATTAAGATTCAAAATGTTTCCGTGAGCATGAACAAAGTTCAAGGAGCTCTCCCACTTCAACAATGCTTGTCTTCCTCACTTTCACTTTCCTTTTTGAAAAGTTTTTAGGTTCCCCTCTTTATTTTTTTGTTTTTAAACTATATAAAAGCAATCAACAGAAATAAATGACTCTCTAAAACTTCCGGGTTGTCTCCCTGGCAGCGCTTTCTTTAAAGCCATTAAGCTAGGCATTTAGTGCTCAAGTAATGGATCCACCCGGATCCCAAGGTATATCAAAGCCAATTTTCATTAACAATGATTTGTACTTTAGTAGTGAGCACAATGTAAGATATATCAAGCAATGACGAAGTCTAACTCTCTACCTATGCATCGGCATGTCATAAAAGAACAATTCATGCACAGACAGTAAAGGCCAATGCATAGTATAAGCAGTTTCTGGCAATTCTATCATGTTGGAAACATAGAGAGGTGGAGATATAGTTCCTCTCTCATAATAATTGCAAGTAGGAGCAGCAAGCACATGCATATTACATTCATCAAAATCATCATGTGCAATGGTAAAAGGCAACCCATCGATATAATCCTTACTAAGCGCAAACTTCTCCGATATAGTGTAGTCGGGAGAATCCAAAAAGATAATAGGACTATCATGCATGGGTGCAATAGCAACAATTTCATGTTTAACATAGGGAACTATAGCAATTTCATCTCCATAAGCATAATTCATATTGGCATCTTGGCCACAAGCATAGCAAGCATCATCAAAAAGGGATATTTCAAACAAATTCAAGGGATCATAGCAATCATCATAGCAATCATCCTTCGGTAAGCACGAAGGGGAATTAAACAGTGTATGGTTGATCAATCCTCTCTTCCTCCTTTTGTTCTTCACTCTCCTCATCATCTTTTTCATCCAATGAGCTCACAGTTTCATCAATTTCTTCTTCCATAGCTTCCTGCAAAATATTAATCTCTTCTTGGACAGCGAAGACTTTCCCAATAAATGCATTAATATTGTAATTGTATTCATAATTTTCATAGCAATATCTAAGTATAGCAAGATTTTCAGGCCTACAAAAATCATCATCAAAAGCTTCATACTTATCAAACAAAGATTCAATTTCATAAGCAGCCTTAAAAGCAATAAATCTTCAATTTGTTCAACATCATAGTAATCATATATACCATTAGCATAAGAAGATAAGGTTTCATTATCATTAATTTTGCATGAAAAGGGAAGGTGTGGAGCCTTCATCCTAGAGCAACAAGTAATATCATATCTCAAGCATAGATCCCGAGCATACCAACACAACATATTAATTTGATCCCATAATAGTTTCCCTTTTGTGTAAGGCGATAATCCCTAAAGTATTCACTTTGATCCAACATGTCTCCCATTATAAAGTTGAAATGGGTTTTGTCAAGATTATCAAAGTAGTACATAATATCTTTCACATAATGAGAATCGAGGGTTTTAGGTGTTACCCCATGTCCATTAGTAGCAAGTAGACCTAATTTTTTTTGGTATTTTTCGTGTTCCATATCCAGAACTAAAGATAGAGGACAACTTATAATAGCAAATAAAAATTACTTAGTGATAAAGCAAACAAGCACACACGAGAATATTCACCCCACGCTATGACTCCCCGGCAACGGCGCCAGAAAAAGGTCTTGATGACCCGCAAGTATACGGGATAGTTGTAGCCCCTTTCGATAAGTAAGAGTGTTGAACCCAACGAGGAGCTAAAGGTAGAACAAATACTCTCACAAGTCCTATCGGCCACTAATACGACTCTACGCACGCTTGATGTTCGCTTTACCTAGAACAAGTATGAAACTAGAAGTACTTTGTAGTTGTTGTTGGATAGTTTTGCAAGAAAGTAAAGAATGCGTAAATAAAAAGTAGGGGCTGTTTAAATAAAGATTCAATAAATTAAATATAGCGAGTGTGGAAAAGTGGTGGTAGGAGTTGTGGAATTGTCCCTAAGCAGTTGACTACTTTACTAGACCGATTGCAAGTTTTATGTGGGAGAGGCCACTGCTAGCATGTCATCCCTAACTTGGAATTCTATGCACTTATAATTGGAACTATTAGCAAGCATCCGCAACTACTAACGTTCATTAAGGTTAAACCCAACCATAGCATTAAGATATATTGGTTCCCCTTCAATCCCGTATGCATCAATTTCTATGCTAGGTTGAAGCTTCTGTCACTCTAGCCCTCCAATACATAGTCCTATCAACATACAACTAACCCTATGGTGTGATCAACGTGCGTGCTCATATTATGGGCACCAAAGGACAGAAACATAACCACAAGCAAATTAAATCAATCATAGCAATTCATCAACCACCAATAGGACAACGAAAATCTACTCAGACATCATATGATGGCAACACATCATTGGATAATAATATGAAGCATAAAGCACCATCTTCAAGTAGAGCGTACAGCGGGTTGCGGGAGAGTGGACCCCTGCAGATAGAGGGGGAAGGTGATGGACATGTTGGTGAAGACGGCGGAGGTGTTGGTGAAGATCACAGTGATGATGATGGCCCCCGTCGGTGTTCTGGCGCCACCGGAAGCAATGGGGAGAGAGCCCCCCTTCTTCTTCTTCTTCCTTGACCTTCTCCATAGATGGGAGAAGGGTTTCCCCTCTTGTCCTTGGCTCCCATGGCGTGGGAGGGGCGAGAGCCCCTCCGAGATTGGATCTATCTCTTTGTCTCTCTCTGTTTCTGCGTTCCCAGATTCTGCCCCTTCACCGTTTCTTTTATATCCAGAGATCCGTAACTCCGATTGGGGTGAATCTTTCGCCCATATCTTTCTCGTAAAATTATATTTCTTGCGGCAAAAGAAGAGTGTCAACCTCCTTACAGGTGGACCAGGAGAGTGCCAGGCGCGCCCAGGGGGGTGGGCGCGCCCCCTATCTCCTGGCCACCTCAGACACCGTTTCGCGTTGATTCTTCCTCCGGAAAATCCCAAATATTCCAAAATAATTCTCCATCCGTTTTCATCCCGTTTTCATCCCGTTTGAAACATAAAACATGCAACAGACGGGAACTGGCACTAGGCACTGGATCAATATGTTAGTCCCAAAAATAGTATAAAAAGTTGCCAAAAGTATATGAAAGTTGAAGAATATTGGCATGGAACAATAAAAAATTATAGATACGACGGAGACGTATCACGGCCGTCCCCGGAAGTACGCTGCAATGCCGGGGCTGGCATCTCGAGGGCGCAAGCGCACCCCCACAAAGGCCGGCGCCACATCCGGCGGCTGCGGGGGTGCACCCGCCGCGGGCGGGGCACCGCAACGAAGAGGGGAGGCGCACAGTGGCCGTCCGGCCACCGCACCCATGGTCCCACTTGCCAACGCATCCCTGGAGTTCATGGTGTGGGCGGAGAGGCCAGCATGTGTATGGTTCTAGCTTCTGCACTTCTTTGCAGGCGCGCTACCAGTCGGGGAACCTGGTGGCCTTGGCTATAGGCCGACAACTGCTGCAACAAGGCCTCCTGGGTGGAGGTCGAGGTCACCGCCGCCGGCAACGTGTTCCTGAACCGCGGGTGGCAGTCGTTTTCCCACAC
The DNA here is from genome assembly GCF_002162155.2 of Triticum dicoccoides. Taxonomy (NCBI): domain Eukaryota; kingdom Viridiplantae; phylum Streptophyta; class Magnoliopsida; order Poales; family Poaceae; genus Triticum; species Triticum dicoccoides. The sequence goes on from NC_041385.1 coordinate 285,733,604, forward strand.
GCGTGGCCTCTAGGGGAGGCGCACACTGCATTTCAGGTATGACAACCTCTATGTCAGGGTTTTCGAGAAAGATGGCCGGCGGCTACGGTGCTGCCCGGGGAGCGATAGCTACGAGGACGATGATGCCAACGATGAAGGCCAGAGGGGTGGCACCGCTACTGATGGTGATCTTGCCCTTGACAATGACTCTCGGGGATATACCCCGCGGTATGACCCAGCCGGAGTCATAACCCGGCTGGGACTTGGTAAACCGGCAGATGGTAAACCGGCAGACCATCTTAAATTGGCAGACCATCCTAAACCGGCAGACCATCTTAAACTAGCAGATCATGTTAAACCAGCAGACCATGTTAAACCGGCAGACCATATTAAACCGGCAGACCATCTTAAACCGGCAGATCATGTTAAAGCAGCTACCACATAGATGCGTTGGCCTCGTGACTAAGTCCTCACACTAAGGACATCTGACGTGTTAATTCCATGATAGTTGGCGCCCACCGTGGGGCCTGCGCACGGCGGTGTTGAGTTCTTGGAGGGATTTTTTTAAGGTTCGAGAAGTTCGCAGTTTTTTCGAGATGAAGAAGAGTCATCGACAAAGGAGTTATATTGTTTCAATATCAAGCAATCAGAGCGACAAAATACGAGATTTACCCAAAGTCAAAGCAGTTAGGATTACGAATCAACAGGATCTAGCCTGCTCACGTGGGATGAGTGCTAGTTCAACTTTCTGAATTGTTATCTCGGATAGCTATACATATGTGGAGGCGGGCTGCGCGAGGAAAGATGAGACGAGATGTCCAAATCTGCAGTGTTGCACACAAGAAAGAAAGAAAAAAGAAAGGGCATGGGGTGGCCAAGTCAACCACGATCCTGTTTGGATGGGATCTTGAGCGTGGGCTCGTTCACTGCCGCGGCTGTATCGCTGCGCCTTGAGCCCGCTTCCGAGCGGCCCTCTGCCTGTACTGTGGCCATTATTGCGCCCTGGGCCTCTGGAACCAGGATGGCCGGCATGTACTGCCTCCTCTGCCGGTTGCGTCTTGCCTTGTTGGCCACAGTGGTGAAAATGCCAAACGGCCGGGTCGCCGCTTCAACCACAGAAGCATCGCCGCCAGGGCCCTCTGTGGCATCAAATTACCTAGCCAGAACAGCCGTGGCCCGGTCGCATCAACCACACCCGCGTCAAGCCGCCCTGCAACCCGTCATACTTCAAGAGCACCTTTGCTGCGGTTCAAGTCGCCGCCCTGGATAAATCGTCGCTGCATCGGTCAAATCGGACTTACCTCCGCCTTGAATCGCTGTCACCTCTACGAGCCACCGTCTCGAGTCGCTGGTACCGCCTCATCAACAACCCAGAGTCCTCTGCCGCCACTGTTGTGGAATCGCCATTATCTTACAAGCCGCCCTCCTTCTAGCGCCATGGGTCCAACACGCTGCACCTGATCCAGGGCCGACCCGCCTCGCCGCTGGCCTCCAGGCTGCCGAGGCCGCGCCTGAGCCGTCGTGGCCACGCCTGAGCCGGCATGACTGCGGCCTGTTCCGCTCCACTCCGGCTGGTTTCTGTGCCATCTCCACGTCGCCACGGACTTCCCAGCGCCCGAGCTCCTCTCTCTCACCAGGCCTGTGCCTGAGCCGTCATCTCTGCCGTCTACCTCTGCTGCGACCTGTGCAGACCAAGACGCCGGGCGTCCCCGCTGCCAAACTGCTGCGATCTTGCTTCATTCAGAGCCGCCCCAGTCCTGTGCTGTTTTCGCCCCAGATAACTGTGCCCTCAAGTTGCTGCCTGGGAATCACCTTCTTGTGAAACCACCGACCACTCCTGTTGCCACAAGGGAGACCCGGATTCGAATTCGTCAAAAACAGCCACAACCCGGATGAGCTTCACTCCACCTCTATCTAAATCACCGGCTGCTGCCTTTATGGTCTGAACAAACCGCCACCCTGAGCAAACCAACCCGGTATCGCATCTGCTGCTCCAAGCCACCCTCACCGAGCTGGTACTGAGATGTACAGCCAGGTCTTTAAGTCGTCGGGCTCCGCTGCCGCGAGTCGCCATCACCGTCGGAAACCAGCGCGCTTCACCCCAGCCGCGCGTTGAGCCGGCCTTACCGTTGCCACGAGTCGGCACGCCTCACCGCCTGCAGCTTCTGCTACTCTGAACCGCCGTCACGGATGCACCCATGTAAACCGCCGTTGGCCTCCGGGTGACCCGCACTGTGTTCCTCTGTTGCCGACTCAGGCAAGTCCAACACGCCACGGCCGCTGCCTTGGGGCAGGTTTCCCGCAAGCCACCACCTCACCGCCGCGGCCGCGCCTCTCCAATTCGCTGTTGTGGCAGACGCCTTGAGATTGCTGGGGGCCTCCTCACCCATAGCCGCACTAAACCAGCGCAGTTGAACCACTCGTGTCAAGAACGCCATCGTCGCCTTGCCAAGTCACCGAGCTCTGCCAGTTCGAACCTGTAAGCTGATCTCTTGGTGTTTCAAACTGGCACACCCCAAGCAGTGACCGCGTGCCTCCACAGCCGCGCCTCTTCAAACCGCCACTGGTTTAGCATCAACCCTACTACGGCTGGCGTGGCCGGCCGCTTCCACTTGAGTCTCCGAAGCCAATGCCTCCGGGGCTGGCCTTACCTCCGCTGTCGCTTGCCGCCAAACCGCCCGGCCACGCACCTAAACCGCCGGCCTCTGCTTCCATGGCTTCATCCGCTTCACCACCGGAGTGAGCGATGAGCCGTTCCACCACAAGCTGCGGCCTCTATAACTTGCCGTGGGCCCCCATGGCTTAGCACAGACGCCTCCTCTGCCTTGGACCCCGCCTTTGCTGCCGTCAGTGAGCCACTTGCGGGCCTGCAAGATTCGAGCTGCCGCCGGGTTGAGTCTCCCCCATGACCGTGCCGCTCTAAGCAGCAAGTTTACCTCCACTGCTATGCGTCAACCCGACACCCGATGAAGCGGCCTCACCTCCACTCCCGAATTGTTTCTATGGGCCTACCTGCTGCGCCGAAACCGCTGGAATCCCTCGTTGTTGAACCAGCTCTTGCCGTTGAGCTGCCTGTTCAGCTTCACTCAGTCGTGGCTTTTCTCCATCACCTGCCTCTGTTGTCATATGCTCCCCTGACAGCAAGAAGGAAAGGATAAGATGAGGTTCGGTTGGGAGAAAAGTCAAGGCAGATTGAAAAAAAAAGTGGAAGCAGTAAAATTTAGATCAATTGGAAAAACGACGATGGGCATGGCTGACTTGGCGTCCCAGGTAAAGATCAGGTGCTATCCACCTTATTTTTTTAAATATACTTTACAAATCCTCGGAGAACAATTGTCCTCCCTTTAATATTTTTTGTTCCATGATCATGGCAGAGACGACAAGATCATCTGTCATCCAAATACATCAGGACACTTATTCACCGCCGAAGTGGAGGTATATCGTGGATATGGAGTGCATAGCATCATCATTTATCCGAGCTGCTGTGCTCAACGGAAGTACTTGCGCTATCACCCTTGCGGTCTGGTCTACATCAATACATCGGGCCGCACCTGTCTGCATGAGCTGTCTATTGAGTATGAGCAACTCACTGCTTGGGTAGCCCGTTTTTCTTCCAACAAAATTGGAGGCAAATTATCATCAGCCACCGTATGTGCTGGATGGTTCAATGGACATGCGCACAAATCGCTGTCACTACAGTTTTGTCAAACTTCAAACAGTCAGTTGGAAGGAACCGTTGGCCGAATTGCTGACACGGCTCATACGGGATCATTTATAACCCGCTGCAATCACCTCAACCTTATGTGGGTTACATCGCATTATCAAACCAATGATATATGCCTTCTGCTATGGTCAAGTACAAAGAATCTCAAAGACAACTCCCTGAGGCATCTTAAGACTCGCGGGCTATGATGATATGACTCAGCAAGTCTTGCCAGTTTCAGCAAATTCAAGTGCCCCAAGATGTTGAAGGGAAAGATAACCCGGTCCCAGAGGCTACTGTTATATTGATGAAAATTTAAAGGACGTCAGAGAATTTCCGGCTCAAAAAGTATATGACAAAATCCCGGCTCAATGAAGAAGTTCCGGGTCATCAGAAAGGATTCTGGTTCAAAATCCGGTTCAAAGGAAGTCAGTCTCACTGAAGCTCTCAAATATCCGGGTTAACATCCGGTTCAAGAAGAAATATCTCTCGCAAAGTTCGAGTTCTCAGAGAAGTCAAAAGGGGCCAAAGAGAATTTGTTGCACAGCACAACTCAAACATAGGAACCCGGCGAGCATAGCTCAGAAATATATCATTTTGGGGCTTCCTGTTCAAACATAGGTGTATTCACCAAAGAGAACATGCCGTTACTATCCTCTTGATACGGCTATCAATCCAATATTATCATAAGAGCACAGCTTTGGATTTCTCAGTAATCCGAGTATCAAGCCAATATTATCATAAGGGGCCAAAGAGAGTTTGTTGCACAGCACAGCTCAAACATGGGTATCCCTTGAGCACAGATCACAGTATCACTTGGGGGCTATGTTCGAACCATAGTCACACCTCTTGATAGGCATAAGGGCCACCAAGGAAATCATTTGGGGGCTTGGTCATGTCCGAACCATAGCTACACCTCTTGATAGGCATAAGGGCCACCAGGGAAATCACTTGGGGGCTATGGGTTCAAACCATAGCTACACCTCTTGATAAGTATAAGGGCACCAGGGAAATCACTTGGGGGCTTGGTTGTATTCACACCATAGCTACACCTCTTGATTGGTGCAATGCCACAATTATGACTACTTGGGGGCTCTGGTCGTATCTGAACCATAACTTAAACCCTCTTATCATACACATACATCATCATATATTGCATCATACATTTCATCATCATTACATCATCATAGCATGTATCATATGGGCACGGATATACCGGTTTACATTGCAGTAATCGGTTTTCAAATCAGGTTATATTATTCAAATCTTTAATAGCCAACATGGTTGGATTTTTATTATGGTTATCAATAACCAGTATTATGACTAAGGTTTTCAAAGTCACTTTAAGCGCAATGGCTATCATATTATCAATGGATATGATTGAAGGAATAGTCCTGAGTTGCTGCAGGCTTACGACCCGGTACTTGGGGGCTACATTATTCAAGTTGAGATTACATCAAATACACAAGTCTCATGTCGCTGCAAGCATGCACCACGACACTTGAGGGCTAATGCAAAATCATTGTTTGCTCACCTTATTGAAGACCCGACTCATCACATCGTAATGAGCCGGCCCTTGGGGGCTACCAATTGCTCCTGTCAACTATTCAAGGTACAAAGTTTTTATCCATTATATTGAAGGGTCCACTGCTCAGTTGGTAAAGCACAAGCTCTTAACCTTGTGTACATGGATTCAAGCCCCATGATGGGGGTTACATCATATGATGTTATTTTCATTGAAGTATATATCAAGTCCCAGCTCAATATTATCTTACTGAGCCAGCCCTTGGGGGCTACATGTTGTTGTTCAAAGTTTACATGATTATATTTACAAAGTCCCTGCTCATTACTGCATAATGACTCGGACCTTGGGGGCTACACTGGTTGAAGTTTTAATGAGCATAAGGCAATTTCAAGTCCCAGGTTGCTGCAAGCATGACAACCCGGCACTTGGGGGCTACATAATATGGAGTATTCAGTTTTTACTAGTGACTGAGATGAACAACATGGATTTCTTCAAAGTGGCAGTAATTATATGGAAACAAGTCTCAAATCATCACTTTGTTCTGTTCAAGACTTGGGGGATATGGATATAAGGGAGAAATATCTTCCAATTTTCAGTTTTGAGCTAACCAGATTGACCCGGTGTCTGCAACAATTATGACATGACATCACCAACAATTATTGATTCGGCGTCACCAATCATGATGGCCTGGTGCTACAACAATCATGACACGGAATTATCAGTTTTTATAAACCAACAAGTTCTACATCCTTAAAACCGGCAAGTTCTACATCCTTAAACCGGGTGAAGATCAGATGAGTATTTCAAGGACCAAATACTTTTTGTTACGCATTGGGAGCTGAGTCAAATGAATTATTCTTCACAATACTTCTCTGTGACAAACCAATACCAGCAAATTGATTATGAAGCTGGCTTATTGACCCAGATTTTCTAGAAGAAGGAAATGACAAGGACTTAAGGATGCTCAGGATCAGTTTAACATGGATAAATCCAAATTAAACTGTGGGCTAATTACGGGGATATACCCCGCAGTATGACCCGGCCGGAGTCATAACCTGGCTAGGACTTGGTAAACCGTCGGACAGTTAAGACAGAGAGTCAAGACAGATGGCTAAGACAGACGGTAAACCGGCAGGAGTCAAGTCAGATGATAAACCGACAGACCATCTTAAACCGGCAGACCATCTTAAACCGGAAGATCATGTTAAACCAGCAGACCATGTTAAACCGGTAGACGTTGTTAAACCGGCAGACCATGTTAAACCGGCAGACGTTAAGAAGCCCATGAAGGGGAGTCAAAATAGTTTAAGTCTTAGTCCAAGATGGACTCTACATGTAACCCGCCCCTTCAACTTATATAAGGAGGGGCAGGGCTCCCCAAAGAGGGAGAGGGAAGAAGCAAACAATAATCTCTAGGGCTAGACACAATCAAGTAGAGCCGGTTTATGGCGACTCCCTCGTGATGATAATGAGACCTAGCCTCAAATAACATATAGGGTTGTTACCGGATTATCTTCCCCGGGGCCCGAAGCTGTCTAAATCCTTTGTCTTGTGTGTTGCGTATCTCGTCCCGATCAACCCCTCTCAAGCTACCACATAGATGCATTGGCCTCACGACTAAGTCCTCACACTAAGGACATCTGACGTGTTAATTCCACGACGACAACCGTGCCACCTCCAGCCGCGACGACTCTTCTTCTGGGGGGAGTACGAGTGACGATGACTACGACGAGCCGCCACGCCGCTAGGCTCGGACTAGGGAAGGCGATGGGCCGCATTGCCACCGTTCCCTAGTGAAGCAAGACGAGGACTCCAACTGAGCGCAGTCGCTGCTGCGGCCGGGTCTCAGGAGCCACTATAGTCGCGTAGCCACTTTTCTTTCTTTCTTTCTCCTGCGTCAAAAAAGTAGAAGGCCCCGACGGGCATGTAATGAACCACGGCGCTTGCGCCATCATGCTATGCTTACCGTTTTTATATTGTGTCTTGATATCCGTGCTGCTACTTGTTGTGATTAGGATGACTTGGCTTAATGTGCATGCGGTAGACTCCCGTGCTGCGAGGGCGCGCCTCTTTAGGGCTAGGGTTTCCTGCGAGCGCCTTGTTCTATGAGTTCTTCAAGGCCTCCTTCTTGAAAACTCAAAAGTGCTCGATCTCAGGAGGCATCATGCGGCTGCAGGGTAAGGGGATCTCATGAGGCGACATACCTCGCGCGAGCCCCCGAGCGTCGGCTGGTCGCCGCTATTATGTGATGTTGGCTTGAACTACGTCGGTATTTCCCCAAAGAGCAAGGGATGATGCAGCACATCAATAGTAGGTATTTCCCTTAGTGACGAGACCAAGGTTATCTAACCAGTAGGAGAACCATGCAACACAACATAGACAACCCCTGCACACAAAGAGCAAATACTTGCAACCCGACGTAAGAGAGGGGTTGTCAATACCTCATGAGTAAAAAGATAGGTAAAATTGTAGTAATTTGGATAAATAGATCTCGCGGGAACGTGAGAGAAAATAAATTACTAAAAATTGTGGCAAGGTATTTTTGTATTTTTGGATTAATAGATCTGAAAATAAAAGCAAATAAAAATAGAACTTGAAGGCAAATAAAATAAAGAAGAGACCCGGGGGCCTTATATTTCACTAGTGGCTTCTCTCAAGAAAAATAGCATACAGTGGGTAAACAAATTACTGTTGGGCAATTAATGGAACTTTTAATAATCATGATGATATCTAGGCAATGATCATTATATAGGCATCACGTCCAAGATTAGTAGACCGACTCCTGCCTACATCTACTACTATTACTGCACACATCGACCGTTATCCAGCGTGCATCTAGTTTATTAAGTTCAGGGAGAAATGGAGTAAAGCAATAAGAATGATGACATGATGTAGACAAGATCTATTTTTGTAGAAATATACCCCATCTTTGTTATCCTTTATGATATATACATGTCGGTTCCCCTTCTGTCACTGGGATCAAGCACTGTAAGATAGAACCCATCATAAAGCACCTCTTCCCATGGCTAGGGAAATCGATCTAGTTGGCCTAACTAAACCAATTATTTGAAGAAGAAATACGAGGCTATAAGTAATCATGCATATAAGATATCAAAAGTCTCAAATAACTTTCATCGATAAAAACATAGATCTGATCATAAACTCAAAGTTCATCGGATCCCAATAAACACACCGCAAAAATTGTTACATCAAATAGTCTCCAAGGGACCATTGTATTCAGAATCAGAAGAGAGAGAGAGAGAGAGAGGAATCATGTAACGCCTCGAGAATGATGCGCGAGTTGTCTTCCAGTTATTCGCCATCGTTGCCATGTCATTCGCTTGCCTGTAGCACTATGCCATGTCATCATGTGCATTTCATCTGCATGTTTTTTCTAAAACTTGCGTTTGTCTGAGTCTCCGAGTTCTCTCCTTTGTCCATTCTGAGCAAAGAAACTCGCACGCGCCCGCCGCACCTCCCAGATCTTGTTTTGTGAGTGGGAGAAAAACTTTCTTGAAATGGGCCGAGAGTTGACGAGTGGTCTTGGTACATCACCGGTAGACCGCCTGCCAAATTTCATTCCATTAGGAGGTCGTTTGATGCCCCTCCATTTTCGGGTAAAACCCTAGATGCTCCTGCCCTGTGGCCGGATGCGTCCGCCCACGTTGGACACATGCATCATTGTAGCCTCCACCCAACCCCGCGCCACCACGTGGCCTCCTCGCCACCGCACCCCACCGGGCCCTGGCGCGGCCCACCAGGGCCTTAGCTGCTCTGACGCCTGCGCCTCTCTTGCCGCCTCCCTGCAGCACACCCCCACCGCTGCCGCCGCTGCCAGCCTCCCGCGCCGCCCCGTCGCCCGCTCGCCGCCGCCCCGCCTCCCGCACACCGCCGCCGACCACCCCACCTCCTCATCATGCCACCCTCGCCCCCCGGCCACCGCCCGCACCGCCACCTCGCTCCACCACCGCAGCCACCGCCCCGCTCCGCCGCCTAGCTATGCCGGTGCGTGCACCGCCTCCCGTGAGCTCCTCCGCCGGCCGCGCCTCACCGGGGTACGTCGCCAGAGCCAGGGTCGATCATTTCCACCCACTCGCCGATCCAAATGCCCGTCCCCGTCCCGGATCCTGTTGTCCTGGGTCCTCCCCATCCCGTTTCCACGAGGTTGATTTTCTTCTAAGTCCCAGTTTTTTCAACATTATGTGTGCATCTTCATCATATCATAACTTTGTGCATGTTGCTCCGTTTTGCGTGTATGATATGTCAAAATGTTCACCGCTTGATGCTCTAGACGATGGAGTAGTCCGCATTCATGTTACTGTTTATGTTGATGCAACATTATTCATCACAAAACTGCCAAGTGATATAAACTGCTAAAATCTTCTACCTCTTAACATCATGTATGCATTCTGTGAGTGATATAACTTTGTCCCTGTTGATCCTATGGTGATGATCTTGATATGACACTGTTCAGCTCAGAGTGCTCTACATGTTGCGATGCTTTGGATTCATGTTAGGGTGCACCTTGACAGGTTAATATCTGTAGTAAAAGTGTTTCCTGATGTTAACTGCTGAAAACTATTAGAACTTGATCTTTGGTCTTTTTATATCTTTTTGTGTGATTTTCTTTTGAGGATCATATAACATGTTTTAGAAGCATAATCATGCCATCTTTGCACTGGTGCAATCCATTTATTTAGAAATGCCCTGTGGTGAGTGCATCAAGCTTGTGAAGTGGGCAACTTTCTGTTAATGTTCTGCTAATTCTGAATCTGTTACATCATTTCGTTATTTTTGCTTGATGCTACCATAAAATCCATGCATAATCTAGAGATGCTTAGTTGAGATGTTTTGATTCCATGTTATGCCCTATAATTCGATGCCATTTGATGCCTCATATATCTCCCGTAGCATATGTGTTCATTGCCATGAACCTTCCTAAATGATGTTCCAGTTTTCTGTTAACTTCATGATGCCATGTTTTGATCTTGATAGTGATTAATGTATGCCTCTTTTGAAGATGCTCCAGTTACTTGTATTGAAGTACGCTATGAGTAGTTTATTCACATGCCAAGTTTGATGATTTTAGACTTTATATGACCTTTGTTCCAAGCTTGCAAACATGCTATAATGATGTGGCTATTTTACACTTGATGGAACTTGCTGTTTCAACATTCAATGTTGTCTTGATGGTTCCCGGTAATCCGTAAGTCATATGCACATGATGCCAAAATGTTATTTGCTCTTTGTTTTGTGTAATTTGGTTCAATGCCCTTTCTTGGTATGTATAGTTGATGTAGCATCTTTGTTTCTTGCCTCCAACATGTCATCATATTAACTCTACTCATGCATATGCCCTGTTTTTCAGTCATAATCTGTGTTATTAAGTTGCTTCTTGCATTGATCACCTTGGTTTAATCTTGATGCCTGTGAACCTAGACCTTCATGATAATTGAAGCATGTAATCTGTACTTTGAGTGCATATCAAGTTTGTGTTCATATGTTTCTTGTATCATGTTGTTTTGTTGGTTGCAAAGTGCTTACTTGCTGTTTTGGGCAGATTGTTGTTATAACTTGTTTGGAGTGTATGTGTTGCACCGTTGCTCCGTTTGGATCATGTCCTATATGAAACTTGCTTAGATATGCATGTAGTTTCATCATATCTTGTTGCATCCTTGTTTTGGAGTGTTGGTGATTGTGTTTTGATTGTTTTTGCATCAATGTCATGTTTAACTTGTTTTGCTCATATCTTGTAGGTCGTAGATCCGAATTAAATGAACTTTATATGTAAGTTGACTAGAAAAATGTGTAGATCATCTTGGTGCATCTTAACTTGCTGTTTAACCACTTGAACATAATGTGTAATTCAGATATGGACCAATTTCAAAATTTGCATATGAGGACTTAGCGGAATTGATATACGCTGTTTCCGGCCTCATTTAAACTTACTTTGATGTGATGTTCTTGTATGCACCATCTCTTGCCATTAGTAGCATCATATAGCATTGTAATGCATCATCCTTGATTGAGCATCATGCCATGTTTATGTGTTGGGTGTTTACCATGTTGTTTGCTTCTTTCCAGTTGTGCTTCTTCTCGATAGTTCCTGTTTTGTTGTGATCATGAGGATTCGTTCGACTATGCTTGGTTCGTCTATGCCGCTCGACTTCTTCATGGACTCGATCTTCTTCCTAGCGGGATTTCAGGCAAGATGACCGTTACCCTGGATCTCATTACTATCATTGCTCTGCTAGTTGTCTCGATGCTATCGCTATGTCGCGCTTCCTACCACTTGTTTATCAAGCCTCCCAAATTGCCATGAAAAAAACTATAACCTTTCTCACCATCCCGGCAAACCGTTGATTGGCTATGTTACCACTTTTCTTAGCCCCTCTTATAGCGTTGCTAGTTGCAGGTGCAGTTGCAGGTTGTTCCATGCTGGGACATGGATATCTTGGGATATCACAATATCTCTTATTTAATTAATGGACATATATACTTGGTAAAAGGTGGATGACTCGACCATATGCCTGGTGTTTTGTTCCACTCTTGCCGCCCTAGTTTCCGGCATACCGGTGTTATATTCCTTGATTTTGCGTCCCGGACACGATGAAGGATTATGGGCCCCTCTTGATAGTTCGCTTTGAATAAAATTCTTCCAGCAAGGCCCAACATTGGTTTTAACATTTGCCAACATAATAATACTGAATTAATTAATTAATTGGCATAGGGCGTCATGACCCTGAGGTTTTTCCACATAATACTGGGGGCCAGTGCTGATGGTGTCGGTCCCAAACTAGAGCACCGTACGGGACCGCCCCTTGGCAACTTGGGGTATCTAGTACCTGTATACTTAGCTCATCCATCGTGGCCTGAGATGAGATACGCGCAGCTACTATCAGGGTGTAGGCACGCCGGGAGGTCTTGCTAGAGTAGTTTAACCATTGTTGAAATGTCTTGTGCTCCGGGATCCCGAGTCTGATCAGATGTACCAGGATGGAGGATTGTTTCCGCACATCGTGAGCTTGTCATGGGCTAAGTTGGGACACCCCTGCAGGGTTTAAACTTTTGAGAGTCGTGCCCACGGTTATGTGGCACATGGGAATTTTTAATGTACGGTTGTAGAGAACTTGGCACCAAATTTGAATTAAAATACACCAACCGCGTGTGTAACCGTGATGGTCTCTTTTCGGGTGAGTTCAAAAAGAGAACACAGTGGGGTTATGTTTGAACGTAAGTAGTTCAGGATCACTTAGTGATCATTACTTTTGCGACCGTTTGCGTAGCTTCTCATCTTATTGTTGTACTCGTAAGTTAGCCACGATACAATGCTTAGTCGCTTGCTGCAACCTCAGCACTTATCTATTCCATTCACATTAAGCTTTGCTAGTCTTGATACCCATGGTAATGGGATTGCTGAGTCCTCGTGGCTCACAGATTAATACAACAACAGTTACAGGTACAGGTAATGCGATGATCTGACGTGAGAGCGATGTTTTCTTGTTTTTGAGTTCTTCTTCTGATTCTTCTTCGTTCAGGGTATAGGTTCCTTGTCGGTAGCCTGGGCTAGCAGGTGGATGTAGTTTGAGTTTCTGTTTATGTTTCAGCCGTAGTCGGATGATGCTCTGATGTATGATGATGTTGTATTCATGTGGCATTGAGTGCCTTTTGTATGTACTAGACCATCACCGGTGCACGTTGCTGCACCCGTCTATTTTGGCAGTTAAATAATATTATATTTGTATACTGGGCCATAGGAGCAAAAAAAATGAAGCTTAAATTTGCAAAAACTCGACCGTAACATTACTCAGTTACCTTAGACCTAACTTTTTGCAAGAATGTAATTAGGTAGTAGAGGAGAGCCGGGATTTCTCTTGTGTCTAATGGACTTAAAGTTGATTCAAGTTTGGACTTACTGGTCGTGCTTAATTGTAGACTCTTAATGGGTACTTGATAAATGTATTGGAAGGGAGTTTTGCGACGTATACAATCCCAATTTATTTATATTACCTATTTCTAATTATCTCTTTGTTGGCAGAGGAGATTTGAGTTTTATTGATTTTGGCTGGATTAGTACCATCAGTTAGTTCATAAGTGATCAATACAAATTGGCTTCTTATGAAAATATACACACAATCTAGTATCACCAAAAGAAACTTCTAATAAGATGACAATCAACAGTAGAAAACAAACATGTACATGTAATTTGAAAAAGTTTATTTTAAGCATGGCGTGTCCATGAAATCTCACTAGTTTATACCCGAATGATAACGATCTTCAACAGCAAAAAATAATAAACAATCTGCTCGATTATTGAGAGCATTACCATGGACGAAGATTCCTACAGAAGGAATTTAATTAGGTTGGAAATCAAATGACACTAACATGTGTGGTACAAGGAGCCATGTCGATGTGTAGCCACAAGTTCTGCCATTTAGTATTAGCAACTCCATATGATACATAAGGAGGCTGTCCAAAATAGGTCATCATGGGAAAGGGGTGACTCCCACGAGTCAATTAAGATCCAAACTGGATTTTCTACCGATCAGCAGTTGATCACCTTGCACCACGTACAAAAAAGTAAAGCTCACAATCAGGAGAGAAAGTCCAATAGAGCAGGTAATATCATTTGCAAGATGGACAATATAGTTAGAAACTTAGAATATATAATAAAAAAGACGATAATTATCACCGGTCACATACTGGACAAAGGATGGCATAATAATGCATCATATGAGGCTAAAATTTTCATATAACATTAACACATATTAGTAGAATGAAAATAAATTTTATATGGCAAAAAGAAAATATTTGTCTATAGCTCATGACATGTAGAAGAATAGGATGCAAATAGATTAGTATGACCATAATATGTCTTTTTTTAAAAGACCAAAATATGTCTTCGACATCTGTCAGAAAAAGCATATACTTCTAGTAATAGTTTTAGATGGAGTAATATTCTTTGAGCAGATAGCTACACATTGCTAATGTGTAATCTACTGTCTAAGCTTAGCTAACTCTACAGTAACAATAATTGAGCATTACAAATGTATATGCATTTTCAGTGGCTGTGCATTTTTTATGCAGTAGCTATTCTCACCCATGGTGACATTTCACGCAATTTCAACTGTACCTGGATCAGTTCATAAGCTATTTTAGGTGTAATTGTCAATATAGTAGAGAATTCTCACCTGCTTTATGTTCAGTAGCATGCTCAATATTTTCCTTTCACAAGTCATAACCTGAATAGCGACATGATTCATCAAGTAACTAATATTATGAAAAAAATGTGCATGGAAATAGCAAATAGTAGCTGTAGTGCCTGTTAATTGGTCCATGCCAACTACTACCAGAACTACCTCAACTCACATCAACCTGAACCCAAAGAGAAATTTAAAGAAAGAAGTTGACATAACCCCCTGAACTGTCAGGAATCGGCCACTTAACCCCCTGAACTACAAAACCAGGTATTTAACCTCCTCATGTTTCTAAAACCAGACACATAACCCCCTCACCCTGCTATAAGCGGTTTCAACATGTCATTTTGCCAACATGGCATATGTCAACGATAGGGGAACGCTAAGGTGAACATAGGGCCGAGGTTCATACTCTAAAATCTCTCCGCTATTACAACTAATGCTTCTTTCTCTGAATGGTTGAAGGAGGTGTTGCAGAAAGCCAAAAACATAGGGATAGGTAGGAACCAGAACAATGGTGTATGCAGCGTCTTTGATGTGGTTGCGTCGACGTAGACAGTAACACAATAGCCTCGCGGAGCTTGCTGAGCTCAGACAGAAGTAGGGTGACGCGTCGTACTGTTCGTCGTCTGAGACGTGTTGACTTCACATAAGAACACACCTTCGTCGCCGTCGCGCCGTCTAGCTGTTCGACTTCAAGCATATCCGACTCCGACCAAGACGTTCACCAGGAACGATGACGGATGCATCACACGGGAGGAGGTGGAAGACTCTCCGTGCAAAGCTAAGCATCCCCGTTCCATGGACTGCCCATTCGTCATGGCCACGCCTGCTTAGCAGCATATGGAATATCAGAGATGAGATCTGATGAATCGCACGCGTGAGCTGAGGAAGAAGCGATCACACGACAAACAACCTAAAATAGACTTAGGGCGGATTTGTCTGGTGTAGGAAACATGAGGGGGTTAAACGCCCGGTTTTGTAGTTCAGGGGGTTAAGCAGTCAATTCGTGAAACTTCGGGGGGTTATGTGGACTTCTTTCGAAATTTAAAAGGGGCAGAGGGGAAGGTGTAACCTGGACTTGAAGGACAGTCCCAAAAACAGATTCGATCGCCCGAAACAAGTAGTATCAAACACTTGGCGGGCCCTAATGGTAATACTCTCTCAAGAGATTATTAGAAAGCGCATCAAGAGAAATCTCAAATGAGGGAGAAGACAGAAGGATGCCAGATTGACATGGACGGATCTGCACAAAAGGAAGCTTGAAATAATGATGAGAACCCATAGTGAGAAGGCCACATGGTTGTTGGAGGAGATGTTTGGTTCTACTGCCCGGACAACGAGAGAGCACGGGGCGACAGATATATAATTATATACGTATTAAACAGGCGCACGGACTCAAGCAGGTGTAGGCTGCCAAAGCAATAACGGACCTCCACTAATCAACACCTGTCGGTGCGAGGACGACACCTATGGGATCACGAGAATCCCTACTACGGTTGCTGGGCGCGGGGTTGTGAGAAGGGTGGATCAAACAGATAGCACATGGGTTCTTTATCCAGGTTCGGGCCGCGAGGATGCGTAAAACCCTACTCCTGCCTTGATGATTTGTTTATCTGTGTTCTTGAGCTAGCAATGGGGCGTGTGGAGCTCCAAAAAGCCGAATCCCCCTCCTGGTCGCCTTGGGCCTCCTTTTATAGGAAAAGGGGTTGGCACAGTGGCACATAGGAGGTGGAAAGGGCACAGTGATGCGAATTTATCCCTCGCATTACATAACAAGGCACATTTAATGCGTCATGCTTAGGTGTCCCTGCTTTATCGGGGATGGGGGAGAGCCCAGTCTTGTCCGTCGCTGATCCCTTTCGTGTCGACATGCGCCCTGGCCAGCGGTGCCCGTGGTGCCATGTAGGCAGGCAGGTAGCTGAGGTGGCGCAGTGGTGGGTCTCCACGAAGATCCGCTTGCCGCCACGCAGGTGCCTGCCCAACTGGTTGGGTCGGCAGCTCCATGCAAACGGTGGTTGAGGTTGGAATTGGCGTGGGCCTGATGGTGGCCCTACGGGTGTCCTTGGCAAGGGCCTCGCCGTAGTCCCGGCAGGGGTCTTGCTGGGGCCCCGGCAAGGGTCTTGCCATGGCGCCTGCCATCATCCCCGGCAAGGCTCCTGCCGGGGGCCTTGTGGTCCTCCTTGGTTGGGATTCCGCCAAGGGTCGTCATCTTCTATAGTGTGTATCTGATCTCGAATGTCTTCACAAAGATCTGCATGCCACCACGGGGATGTCCCCTGAATCCTTGCCCCATGGGGGCCGTGGACCCAAGGGTGATTCGCTCCGTAGGTGTGGGGCGAGCCGCCACAGCAAGGGCCTTGCCGGGTTTGCTAAAACCGCGTTGCCGGGGGAGTCTGCTTTGTTCCCTTTGCTCTTCATGGTCTTGGTCTTGGTGTCGTTCTGCTCCTTTTGAGCCTCGGCCTTACCTTGGCTCACCTCCCTTGCCTTGCTCGGTGCGGTGGCATCCGTGGCTTGGACTGCCCGTGCAGAGTTATAGGGGTACAAAAAGTGTACCCCTGTTTTTGTACACCGACAGGAACCCCCGGGCCTGGGCCACACGTGAGCGCAATCGCGAAGTTGGGCTAGGCCCAAAAAACGGTGCGCGGGCAGGCGGGGTAGTTTTTGCCGCGGTAAGTTTCTTCGCGTGCTGCGATTCTCATGCCTCCCATGCGTGGCTCGGCGTGGGGAGGCGTGTGTGACGTGGGCGGCATGCATGGGGCTGAGCTCGGCGCACATGCGTCACGTCGTAGTTAATGTGAAAGGAGGTGGCCCACGTTTTCCCCCATAAGAAGGAATAACCATGGGCGCGCTGCTCACTTTCTCCTCTTCTCTCGTACTTTTTCCAATCTCAGAGCCGCCGTTTCCTCTCTTCCTTCCCTCCTAAGCTTTCGCCACCGCCCGTCGTCGTAGTTCCGCCACCCCTATTCCTCAATCCTCTAGACTTCTTGGCCGCCATGGCGCCCAATCTTCCAAGGGCAAGGGGGTTGCTAAGAGCTCCGGGACTGTGGAGCAGCCGGAGAGTGAACTGTCGGGGGACCGGACGAAGTCCGCCTTCTTCCTCCCCTCGTTGATTGCTGTTCATGAGCTCCAGGCCTCCTTCAAGCCCTTACGGGTGGTGAAGATGGGGGGAGAGAGTTCGGGGCACCCGGCGACGCGCGTCATTCCTGCCGCTTGCACCGATCCTGCTCCAAATCGGTATCCCTTTTTTGTTGATTACCTTTCCTGCGGGCTATGCCCTCCTTTTTCCGATTTTTTCTGCGACATCATGCACACCTTCGGTTTTCGTCTCTTGGACTTTACTCCGAATGCGGTGGCATGCCTGGCCCTCTTCGCGCATCTTTGCGAGGGCTTTGCCGGAGAGCAGCCCACTACGACACTCTTCCGCCATTATTTCTCCCCTCGAATCCAGCCCGGAGGCGCCATCTCCGGATGCGTCACCTGGATCCCCAGATCCAACGGGGCGTACCCGGAGGGAGCCATGAAGGAGAGGTGGGATGAATGGTGTGGCCGGTGGTGCTGGATTGAAGACGAAGACCCGCCGAAATTCTACAAGGTCCGTCAAGTGCCACCGGTTCGCGGCAGCGATTGGGGTGATGTTGACGCCGCCGATGAGAGGCTGACTATCGCCACTACCAGGATCTTTCGGCTAACCCAGGCTGGGCTTACTCTGGAGATGATCGGGGCGGACTTCGTTCGCCGCCGGATCGCCCCGTTGCATAATAAGGGGAGGCCGGACTGGCTTTTTACAAACCCGACTGATATTATGCGGCTCCGCCCTGGCCTCGATCACAACTTCACGGGGATGGCACATGCCCACTTCTGTCAGCGGCTCTTCCAGCTTGGCGTGGGTTGTGGCGGCGAGGTTGAATGGACCGGCAATGCCGCAAGAGCTGCCGCGAAGGTCGACAAGGCAGTCAGGGGGTCGTTCTTCCAGTTGCCGGCGGGGGTGGTCCCGTTGTGCAATAATTCACGTCGGTCCAAAATCATTGCTATGATGCCAGACTGCAACGCACACGGCCCTGTCCCGAGCTGGAAGGAGCCGACAGACGCAAACGTGCAGCAATTCTTCGACTCCTTGTCCGAGGTATACGTCGATGCTGACGCCGAGCGGTGGCTTGTCATATACACCACCCAGGCAGAGCTGGACTACATCGCTATTAGGGCGATGGAGGCATAGCTTTCCACGGAGGCTGGCAGCGTCGGGGGCGTGGAAGACAAGGCCGCGACGGCTGCAGAGGAGGAGCAGCTCACCCTATGGGCAGCGGCCACCAGGGAGGTCAGCAGTGCCGATGCTGGAGCTCCGCTTGTCGAGGATGCGGCCGACGAGTCGTCGGAGGAGGAGGACGTGGCGGCGGGCTCGACGCCAACCAGGGGAAGATGGCGAGTCCTGCGGTGAGCTGGCTCTGGCGAGCCAGTTCAGCCCGGCAGGACTTTGCACCCTCAATTGACCCTGGAGGGGTCCGGGCGCCACACGAGGGCCACGGCAGCGAAGGGGCTGACGAAGGCCGCTGAGAAGAAGAAGGCGACGGCCCCTTCCTCATCCGGGTGCGCATGAACCCCGCCACCTTCTACGCCTCCTCCGGCAGGCATCGACTCGGATGATGACGTGGAGCTCCCTTTTGATCTCAGGCCTCTCAATCCGGAGAGGAAAAGGAAACTAGTGCACGAGGAGGAGACGGATGACGAGTAAGTACTCCGTTCCTTTCTGTCATTTCCACTTCCCCGAATCGAGTTGCTTGTCTCGATCCATTTCTGCTTTTGTAGGGAGACATAGACGTTGGCCCAGAAGGTGAAGAGGGCGAGGTCCCTGGCGAGCAGTCAGTCCCCGGCTAGGGCGTTAGGGACACCACTGGTGGTGCTGAGCAGCCCAGACACCAGCCCCCGGCGCAGCCCCCAGCGTAAGTCTGTCACTCTCTTCTTACTCGACATGTGGTAGGTGCTCGATGCCATGACGCTGATCTTGCCGTGTTTGTAGGAGGGGCGGTAGCAGGAGGAGCCGCAGAGGGCTACTCCCAACACACCACCCCCGTCAACTACGCCGCCGCGGGGGGCGTCCCTGGCAAGGGCACCAGACGCGGAGCCCACACCCATGGAGGAGGAGGAGAACTTGGGCGCTGGTGATCCTGTCACTGCGCCAGATGCTGGCGGAGAGGGAACTTCTGCTCCACAACCTGGCACCGGTGAGTCGTCCGTGCTTCATCTCTGTTTTCCCTTTATCCTTTTCTTGGCTTCATCGCCCCCATTGATGCTCAGGCCCTCGTTCCTCAGACTTGGAGGACACGGACACTGTTGTTGGGGGCACTGCTGAGGATGCCGCGGCGGGGGCCAGCAGGATTGCCGCCGAGGAGGCCGCCGCCAACGAGGCCGCCAAGGGTGCCGTCGAGGACGCCGCTGCGGGAGCCGCCGATGCGTCCGGCGAGGCCCCTGCCGAGGGCGCCAGTAGTGGGCCTGCTGGCGAGGCCAGCAAGGCCTCTGCCGAGGAGGCGGTGGCGGGTGACCAGCCTCCCTCTTCCTCAACCTCGGCCCCCGGCAAATATCTGAAGGTGGGCGACGGTCTTTTCGTCCATCTCCCGGGGGCCTCAAGCCGAGCGCCCGCCGAAGGAGAAGCTTTCGACGGTGAGGTGCTTGCCGCTACCGAGCTTGAGGTGGTTGACGAGCCGGGCATTGGCGGTGATGGTTCCGCAGAAGAGCAGCTTTTCCGCGCCATGGGGGCCGACCTCCGGAAGCTCCAAGCGCTCTACCGTGCCCGCCTGGACAAGGTCAAGTCCAGGATGGCGGCGGTGGACAACACGGAGGTGGACTTCAAGGCACGCGTCGCTGAGACGCAGACCTGGTTCCACCGGACTCGCGAGGAGCAGAGGGCCTTTCAAGAGGAATTGGCCAAGCGTGATGTGGAGCTTACCATGAAAATGGCCGACATTGAGAAGGCCCAGGAAGAGGCGGCGAACCTAGCTGCCATGGCCGAAGCCGCCCGAAACAAGCATCAAGCCACCCTGGATTGGTAGGAAGAGGACCTCTCCGCGCGTGAGGCGAAGCTTATCGCAACACTCCGCGGCAAGGATGAGGAGCTCGAGGCCCTTGTCGTGCGTCGGACCCGCGAACTGGAGCAGAGGCACAAGGAGGCACTCGATGCCCAAGCTCTGGCCCACGCTGGCAAGGTGAAGGAGCTGGAAGCAGGGCGGGATGAATTGAAGGAGCAGGCCCTCAAGCTGTCCGGCGAGAAGAACATGCTCAACCGCGCCTTGGTAGAGGCGCAAGGAGCAGTCATCAGCAGGACTGGGGAGCTCTCCGACGCACGGGACTCCATCAGAGACCTCAAGTTGAAGCTGGAGGGCCTCGAGAAGATGCTGTCGGAGAGCCGGGCTCGGGAGGAGACCTTGACCAGGAGCGTTGAGGAGGAGAAGCAGCTGCGGGCAGATGAGGCCGCCTCCCACCAGGAATATGTGGTGGGCAAGAACAGGTGGATCAGCCATCTGGAGGTTGTCGCCGGCAGGGTCACCTTGCAATTGGCCACCATGGGGATGCCAAATGTGAGGTACGCCCTCGAGCGCAGTGGGACCGTCAACACCAAGCTGACCCAGTTCTTCGAGGGCATCCTTTGTCACGACCGACTTTTTCAATAAATAAATATTGAGAAAATCGATCTTTAAATCCCAGTATAGGAAAAAGTCATCCTTTCGGGTAGACAAATGCTTGATAAACAGAGAACCAGTAGCATAAAATATATTACAGGGTTGAGCTGAGGCTGCTCAACAATTTATTACAAACCCGCCAATATCTTACATATGGGCGGTTATGACACAGGGGTGTGGTGGCATGCTACTAGTTCGAGGAAAAGTGGTAGATAACTTGACTCCTAACTGGCAGCTCATCGAGCGTCGGGGGAGGCTCGATGAATTTATTCGGGGTTGCGGAAGCGGATAATACAATGACCAAAACAGGATCGCACGGGACTGACTAGGACTCCTCTAGGCGTTGGACTCGCTATCAAACTCTTCATCCATGAGATCGCCTTCATCAGCATCTGGCCAAATCAACAAGCCAGGTGAGTACTTTGAAAGTACTCGCAAGACAGTTCGGACAAGAGATATAATCAATGAATGCATGAATGCGTCATGAATAAGGATAATGCTCATATAACAACGATAATATTGCAGGACTTGATAAAATAAATAACTGAAAACCGATCGGGTGTCTGGAGCGACGCCTCGAAAGGTAAATAAATAAAATGCATGCCGCAGTCGGGCGTCTAAGGACGCCACATAAAGGGCTTTAAAAGAAATGCCACAGTCGGACGTCTGAGCGACATCACATAAAGGGCTTTAAAAGAAATGCCACAGTCGGACGTCTGAGCGACATCGCAGACAGGGCTTGCAACAAATGTAAATAACAGATATGCCACCGTCGCACGTCTGAGCGACATCACAGACAGGGCCTATAACAAAAGTAAATAACAGGTATGCCACCGTCGGACGTCTGAGCGACATCGCAGACAGGGCTTGCAACAAATGTAAATAACAGATATGCCACCGTCGGACGTCTGAGCGACATCACAGACAGGGCCTATAACAAAAGTAAATAATAGGTATGCCACCGTCGGACGTCTGAGCGACATCGCAGACAGGGCTTGCAACAAATGTAAATAATAGACATGCCACCATCGGACATCTGAGCGACATCACAGACAGGTCCTATAACAAAAGTAAATAACAGGTATGCCACCGTCGGACGTCTGAGCGACATCGCAGACAGGGCTTGTAAGAAATGTACATAACAAGATTAGTCCATCCACAAGAATAATCTTTTAACCGGGTTTATCATACGTAAATCCCACCGGTGTTTTGTCACTGAGGCTGATACCTGACAAGATAAGATGAATATAGTACTTGAACAAAGTACAAGATAATTGAAAGATTTGAGACTCTGCAGAGTTTGGATGAACTGACCACAGCCAACGGATTTCCGTAGTCACGAAGAACTAGTTCCGTTTACGGTATTTCAGTAGAAACACATTTAACTAGTACACACCGATTTCACCTCACGATACCAGGAATCACCCTGGACAACGTCCAAGAAAAACTTTGAGACGGGGAGGCCACAACCTCGAATAGCATGGGATCAAATTTCTATATGCGCGCTCTAAGGGGTGCCCCCCTCTCGGTCCCAACCGGAAACACCCATGCCCCCTGACTAGATGACGGGCTTTAATCTACGGCCATGGAACCCTCATCCCGGCCTCTCCATTTGGTGTGTACCAGGAAAACGATTTGCAACTTACTGTGCCATATTCCTTTCGGAAAACATGTGACAGTATAGGAAGGAATGAATGGAAATGTGATTTGTTTCATGATGACACGGAAGTCAAATAATCTGGCATAAGACTGGCATGTCACAACACTGCCATCTTACCCATCCTCATGCCAACATATGGCTATGCAAATATGTATCCAACAACATAATGCTTTCCGAAACTTACTTTCTGCTTATGTGCATGAAATATAACATTCAAAGTGATGTTCATAAACATGCCATGACTATACAAAACTGCAAACATGCAACAACACTCATCATATCAAGAGTTCAAACATGCTTTCCTGGTTCGCAGTAGTCGGAGTTTAACTGTGTGAAATTTGCAGCTCCGTCACCTCCTCCGGTATCTACGGTATATAAAAAAAATACGCACGCAACGTAAATACCGTGAGTGTACAGAAAAGTGTTCCAAATATTTTTCAAATAAATATGACAAAAAACTAGACAGAAAAACAAAGATGACAGAAAAGGAATCAATCAAAAATCATTTTCTGTTTAAAAGTTATAGGAGTTTTGGTCCAAGGACCCATTTGTAATGAAACAGAAAGTTTCCAGGGGGCTCTGTGGAAAAGTCCAGGATAACGTTTCGTTTAAAAGAAACGGCTGTGAGGCTGACAGGCGGGCTCCACCTGTCGGGTTTGAAATTTCAAACGGAGAAACAGAGCGCGACGGCGCCCGAGAGGTGCGGTGGTCGCCGGCGGCGATCCACGGCGAGGCAAGGTGATCGGGGGTTACCTTCGAGATCAGTGCACCATTCCGCGTCTGTGGGTGGTGGTGGTGGTCGCCAGCGAGCACTGTGTCGATGGCGGCCCTTGCTCTAGCGGACGGTGGTTCGGGCAGTCGTGGATCTCGCCGGAGGGAGCTGCGGGGATCAAATAGGAGTGGGGATTAGTCTCCTGGTTGCTCGAGACGGTTGCTGACGAAGTTAGGGCGTCGGAGACGGCCTCACCGGAGCGAATCGAGGTGGAGGCCGAGGCGTAACGGGGCGGCCGGAGTCGGGGAAGAAGGGCCCCTCGAGGCTCTCCCAGTGGCTGGGCCGGGTCTAGTGAGGTGGTGGAGTCGTGCGGGGGCGAGAGCAGGCTCGGGGGTGCTATATATAGCCGGCCTGAGTCGGTTGCCGTGAACGGATAAGTCCGACGAGTTGATTACGGCGGTGTTGTGGCTGGACGGTCGGCTTAGGGGCTTGAGCATCGCCTAGTTGGAGTAGTGGTGCCATTTTAGGGTCCAGCTCAGCACGGGAGGGAGGTTTACGGCCTGCCCTCGACGGAACGGCCGCACGGCCCGTCGACGGCAGAGAGCGCGCTCTGCGTGTGCCAAGACACGGCGATGGTGCTGCATGCGTGCGCTAGCAAGGAGATGTCCACGCGGAGCCACCAGGAGGTTTGGGCGGCGCCGAACGGCGTTGAGCCGCTGTTTTGCTCCCTGTCGGCCGTTACGGTGTTTCGGCCACCGCAAAGCACGCCGGCGCAGGCGGGCCAGGGCGCCACCGACGCCAGGAAGGCGCCAAGCGCGCGTGTGGAGCTCCGGACAAGCAGGCCAGGCTGCGAGCATCGAGCCAAACGCACAGTGAGCATGTGACTGAAGTTCTGTCGGAGAAACGACACTGAACTTTCTGAATTTACTGAATATGAACAAAACAGTGCATGCCAGGTGTTCGACAGAATGATTCTGGTATCTAGGGATTTTTCCTTGAGCTGATTTTTGGTGGAGTGGTCTCTCATTGCAACTAGAGGTTGCCTTAATTTTGGTGGAATTTTTGGAGAAGTGTAGATATGAATTTCACCAAATTTGGCAAATCTGGTCCAAACTTGCAGTGAGTGTAATTTGAAATATTTGAAAAGAAGAAGAGTGGATCAAGATGGTTCTGGGTTGAGGGTACAAAAGACTATCCAGGGGTGTTGGGTTGAGGTCAAAAATCAAAAGCATTATGGTACTTGCTTTGCAAATCATCTAGGCTCAAAAGAAAAGACAGAATTATTTTGTGAGGAGAAATAATTGGAATAAAATCCAAA
>NC_041385.1:285758808-285817598 GCF_002162155.2 Triticum dicoccoides
GGGGGGGGGTTTACCATAGGAGGCATGGTAAACCAGAGTGGATCAAAATCAAATGAAAGACCAAAACTCAAAAGGTTTTCTTTTTAAAGGAAACTAAATTCAAGAAAAAAGATTGTTGAGAGGGCAAACATAGAAGATGGTTTTTAGGAAGGGTTTAAATGACCTTCTTTCAAACCAAGCAAGGCTCTCTCTGAAAACAAAGATCACAAAAATTTTGGAGTGTCACAGCACCTACCCCCTTAGGAAAAATCTCGTCCCCGAGATTTCAGCTGATCCTTAAACAGGTGTGGGTGCTCTGTCCGAAGGAAATCCTCACTCTACCAAGTTGCTTCATTCTCGGTGTGATTACTCCCCTGAACTCTGAAAAACTTTATGGTTTTCTGTCGGGTCCTCCTCTCAGACTCTTCTAATATTTTTATTGGGTGCTCCCGGTAAGTGAGGTCTGGTTGCACGTCAATATTATCATGTGAAACTTGCTTATCTGGGTTTCTCACGTATTTTCTCAACTGTGAGATGTGAAACACGTTGTGGATACCGGATAAGTCTCCGGGTAGGTCTAGCTGGTAGGCTACTGTGCCTCTTCGGGCCACTATATGAAATGGTCCGATGAACCTTGGTGCTAGTTTCCCCTTAATCTTGAATCCTTGCAGACCCTTCATAGGAGAAACTCTCAGGTATACCAATTCTCCGGGTTCAAAACTGATTTCCCGATGCTTTCGATCGTAATAACTCTTTTGCCGACTTTGAGTTGTTTTGAGTCGTTCTCTAATTGTCTTAACTTTCTCCTCGGCCTCCTTGAGCATATCTGGGCTAAAGATATGGCTGTCTCCGGTCTCTGACCAATTTAGCGGGGTACGATATCTTCTCCCATATAGAGCTTCAAAGGGTGCCATTTGCAAGCTGGCTTGATAGCTGTTGTTGTATGCGAACTCTGCATATGGCAAACTTTCTTCCCAACTGTTCCCGTAGGTGAGGACACAGGCTTTTAGCATGTCTTCTAGGATTTGGTTTACGCGTTCCGTCTGCCCATCAGTCTAGGGATGGTATGCGGTAGTGAAGGCTAGTTGGGTTCCCAGTGCCTGTTGTAGGTGATCCCAAAATATAGAGACGAACTGTGTGGCTCTATCGGAATGATAGTCTTAGGGACTCCATGCAGGTAGATGATACGGGCAAGATAAAGTCTGGCCAGTCTCTGAGTGGTGTAAGTTGTCTTTACCGGAATAAAATGTGCCACCTTGGTTAATCTGTCGGTTATGACCCATATGGCATCGTTTCCGTGTCGTGACCGTGGCAGTCCAACGATAAAGTCCATTCCAATCTCGTCCCATTTCCACTCGGGTATCTTATTTGGCTGTAACAGTCCGGCTGGTTTCTGGTGCTCGGCCTTGATACGTTGACAAGAGTCACAGCACGCAATGAATGTTGCTATATCTCTCTTCATACCGTGCCACCAAAAATTTTCCTGAAGGTCTTTGTACATTTTTGTACCTCCAGGATGGATTGAATATGGAGCTGTGTGACTTTCAGTCAATATCTGCTGTTTGAGGTCCTTGACATTTGGTACGCATAGCCTTTCTCTGTACCTGCTCATGTACGTTGAATTCTGAGGCTTTTCCCAAACTCACTTTTCTTTTTATGCCCTCAATGCTGGGGTGTCCGTGCTGGGCTTCCTTGATCCTTTCCATCAGGGTAGGCTGTATTTCTATATTCGACACATTGCCTTCGTTAACCATTATTAGATTGAGTCGGGCAAATTCCTGCTGAAATTCTGGCCTCAACTTTGGTATACTGTCGTCGTCCGTGCTGGGATTTCGACTAAGTGCATCTGCCACAACATTTGCTTTTTCGGGATGATAGTGGATTCCAACATCATAATCCTTCACCAACTCTAACCAGCGTCGTTGCCGTAAATTTTAACTCTGTCTGTGTGAAAATATACTTAAGACTCTTATGGTCTATGTATATCTCACAACGATTACCAAGTAGGAAGTGTCTCCATTCCTTGAGTGCATGGATGACCGCTGCTAATTCCAAGTCATGAGTGGGATAATTTTCCTCATGCTTGCATAGATGTCTAGAGACATACGCAACTACCTTGCCTTCTTGCATCAATACGCATCCGAGGCCTTTCCGGGATGCGTCACAATATACCTCAAAATTTTTGTGTATATCTGGCACAATTAGTACTGGTGCCGTTGTTAATTTGCTTTTTAGCTCTTGGAAGCTTTTCTCACATGCTTCCGTCCATTCAAACTTCTTGCCTTTCTTGAGCAATTGTGTCATGGGCTTTGCTATAGTGGAGAACCCTTCAATAAATCTCCGATAATAGCCTGCCATTCCAAGAAACTCCGAACGTCCGTTACGTTAGCTGGTGGTTTCCAGCCAAGTACGGCCTTGACTTTCTCCGGGTCTACTGCAATACCTTCTTGGGTTAGCACGTGGCCCAGAAAAGCCACCTGCCTTAGCCAAAATTCACATTTGCTGAATTTGGCGTACACCTGATGTTTCCTGAGTTCTCCGAGTAGAATCCTGAGATGTTCGGCCTTCTCTTCTGGTGTTTTGGAAAATATCAGAATATCATCGATGAATACCACAAAAAACTTGTCCATATACTTCTTAAATACTTTGTTCATGAGGTGAACAAAATATGCGGGGGCGTTGGTTAGCCCAAATGGCATCACTGTGAACTCATACAACCCATATCTGGAGGTGAAGGCGGTCTTGGGAATATCTTCTGTTCATACTTTTAATTGGTGGTATCCTGATCTCAAGTCAATTTTTGAGAGGACTTTGGCCTATGCGAGCTGATCGAATAAATCATTTATTCGGGGCATTGGGTATTTGTTCTTGATTGTGACCATGTTGAGAGCTCGATAATCAATACACAACCTCATTGTTCCATCCTTCTTCTTGGCAAATAAAATTGGAGAACCCCAAGGTGAGGAGCTGGCTCGTATGTATCCTTTCTCCAACAATTCTTTTATTTGCTTCTTCAACTCTACTAATTCGGATGGTGCCATTCTGTAAGGTTTCTTGTAAATAGGAGAGGTTCCGGGTGCTAGCTCAATGCTGAATTCTATCTCTCGGTCCGGTGGCATGCCTGGTAGTTCTTTTGGAAATACGTCTGGGAATTCACATACTACTGGAACCTTGTTCAGCTCTGAAACGTCCACCTTGTTTAATCTAGGTTGCCGAGGTACTTGTTTCTCTTTGGCTGAAACTTTTATTTTCTTCCCATGATGGTGTGTGAGAATCACGGTACGGTTGAAGCAGTCAATAAAACCTTTGTTGGTGGTTAACCAATCCATTCCTAGGATGACATCCAGTCCTTTGCTTTCCAATACAATAAGGTTGGCGTAAAACTTCAATCCTTCAAGTTCAATAACCACACCTTGACAGTAACTCTGGGTCACTTGCTTAATTCCAGGGGACTTGATGATCATTGGTTTTTCCAAGGGAAGCATCGAAAAATTATTTTGCAAAGCAAAACTTTTCGAAACGAATGAGTGAGAAGCTCCAGAATCAAAAAAAAACATGGCAGGTATTGTGTTGACGGGGTACGAACCGAGTACGATGTCTGGGGCATTCTGTGCTTCCTCTCGGGTCACGTGGTTCAAGTGACCTTTCCGGTGGTTGTTGTTGGGGTTGAAATTGCTTCGCTTTGGTGCTGAATTATTGCCACCATTATTGAGCTTTGGGGTTGAGCTCCTTGGCTTGGGGCACTGCTTGGCATAGTGCCCTTCTTCTCCACAAGCATAACGGGTAACGCCTGGGCGATAGGTGAACACTTTGTCTCTTGCATGGAAATTCTTGATTGGACGTGAATTTTCTGTCGGGGTTTTGTGTCTTCTACCCTTCTGAATTTCCGTCTTGTTTCTGGGGTTGCGAGCAAAAGTAGCCTGGTCCCTTTTGCATTTGCGGAAATCTTCTAGGCTACGTCGCTCATTTTCCAGAGTAATGGCCTTATCCACCAGTGTTTTAATATCTGGAAAGGTATGCACAACTAGCTGGCACATAAGGGCGGGTGCCAGGCCTTCCAAGAATTTTTCCATCTTCTTGCTCTCGGTCATGCGTTCTTCATTGGCGTAGCGAGATAGCAGAGTGAATTGGCTGTTGTATTCTGACACTGTCATGGCCCTTTGCTTGAGTTCATCAAATTCTTTCTTCTTGATTTTCATGACGCTCTTAGGAATATGTGCCCCACGAAAACCTTCTTTGAAATTTTCCCAGGTGATTTCATTTTCGTTGGGGTGCATGTGCAGGAAGTTTTCCCACCATGATGCAGCTGCTCCTGTGAGATAATGTGGTGCATACAATACTTTTTCACGGTCTGAACACTGTGCGATAATTAATTTTCTCTCCATGTCTCGAAGCCAGTCATCGGCCTCAAGCGGCTTGTCAGTATGAGAAAATGTTGGAGGAGGCGTCTTTTGTAACTCAGATAATTTGGATTGCGGTTGATACTGACCATGGTTACTTCCCATATTAATGATTTGGTTCATCATTTCCTGGTGTTGCTGCTGACTCTGTTCATACAAACGACAAACTTGTGTAAAAGTTGTTTCACTATCCTGTTGACTTGTCTGACCCTGAGTGAAATTGTGGTTCTGCGGTGTTCCATAATTTTCTTCTGGCTGAGTTGGCATGGAGCGTGTCCAAGGACGAGACATCTTTCACTCTGGGGATATATTTTGTGAACTCGTAAGATAAGAAAGAGAGTCCCAAAAGTCAATAAAAATCACACACAAAGAACATTTTTAAACTCCAGGATATTTTTGGAAACACACGATTGCGCGCGGAGAAGGACTATTACATATCTTACATGCGGGCATAATTATATAGTACATCACTCAGGATATGCGTACATAATCTTGACATGTTATTTAAGCTAGTGCACTTCTCCAGATCCTACATGATGCGCAAACAGGCTACTTCTCACAACCTATGTACAAATAAACATATTACACAAGTCGATACATCACATGGCGTCTACGCGTACTCAGTCGGAGATGGTGAAGATCTCCCTTGGCCTGCCGAGGGTGAGACGCAATGACGTTGGGGAATCAACTTCCTCCTTGCTAATAGGTTCCAGACGAGGAACGCTGTGCTGAGATGATGGAGCAGGTGCCGGAGGCGGAGTACCCTGTATAAGAGTGGGCGGAATAGGTGGAGTAGCACGTATGGGAGTGGGTGCAAAAATTGGTGCCGCGCGAACGGGAGTGGGTGCAATAGCCTGGTTGAATTCCTCAGTGGTAGGCAGATGACATGAAGTAGCGAGAATAGTAGGCGAATGAGAAGCTGAGGACGAGATAAAAGTCAGCGGTGGAGCGGTGTGTAGGAGTTCCCTCCTGTTAGCAGCACAGCCATGAACTGAGTCCATGCGGGCAGCTACGAGGTCGTCCACCATGCTGTCAAAGGCTGCCTCCAAGGCTCGGAGGTACTCGACAAGCATC
The DNA here is from genome assembly GCF_002162155.2 of Triticum dicoccoides. Lineage (NCBI taxonomy): Eukaryota > Viridiplantae > Streptophyta > Magnoliopsida > Poales > Poaceae > Triticum > Triticum dicoccoides. The sequence continues at coordinate 285,764,262 of NC_041385.1, forward strand.
TCAAAGGCCTCGTCTTGCTCTCCTCTGGGGCAAGAGAATGAGTAGTGACAGGTGTAAGGCACATGGCATGGAAGGTAGCGATAGCGACGGGTCTTCATTGCAGGAAGGACATCCCGAAGACGGGCTATCGCCTCGCGGGCTGCCATCTGCATAGCATGCCTCTCTGTAGGCATGGCTCTCCCCAAGAAATGGAAGCGGCGCATCTCAACACGCCCTCCCCTGAATTGCACCGCAGCTTGGTGCATGGTCAGACTATCGTTGATCTTGTGCGGATAAAGCGTGAAGACTGGGCACACGGATGGCCCCATCGCGACCTGAACGATGAAGGAGAGGAGTTTGACGAACCCCTCTGGCACGTTGGCGAACATTTGAGACTCGCAGTCGCTGCCAGCCATCTACAAAAGTAGGCAAAAATTCTGAGTGATCAGATCATAAATTTTTTTATGCTGACTGTCAGAAGGATAACTACATTTTGTAAAAACAAGAATAAACACTGTCATGCTAATAATTACATTAGCAATCGCACCTAGTGGCTTCCTACAGTCAGCCTGGCTCTGGTTACCAAGTCTGTGACGACCGACTTTTTCAATAAATAAATATTGAGAAAATCGATCTTTAAATCCCAGTATAGGAAAAGGTCATCCTTTCTGGTAGACAAATGCTTGATAAACAGAGAACCAGTAGCATCAAATATATTACAGGGTTGAGCTGAGACTGCTCAACAATTTATTACAAACCCGCCAATATCTTACATATGGGCGGTTATGACACAGGGGTGTGGTGGCATGCAACTAGTTCGAGGAAAAGTGGTGGATAACTTGACTCCTAACTGGCAGCTCATCGAGCGTCGGGGGAGGCTCGATGAATTTATTCGGGGTTGCGGAAGCGGATAATACAATGACCAAAATAGGATCGCACGGGACTGACTGGGACTCCTCTAGGCGTCGAACTCGCTATCAAACTCTTCATCCATGAGATCGCCTTCATCAGCATTTGGCCAAATCAACAAGCCAGGTGAGTACTTTGAAAGTACTCGCAAGACAGTTTGGACAAAAGATATAATCAATGAATTCATGAATGCGTCATGAATAAGGATGATTCTCATATAACAACGATAATATTGCAGGACTTGATAAAATAAATAACTAAAAACCGATCAGGTGTCTGGAGCGACGCCTCGAAAGGTAAATAAATAAAATGCATGCCCCAGTCGGGCGTCTAAGCGACACCACATAAAGGGCTTTAAAAGAAATGCCATAGTCGGACGTCTGAGCGACCTCACATAAAGGGCTTTAAAAGAAATGCCACAGTCGGACGTCTGAGCAACATCGCAGATAGGGCTTGCAACAAATGTAAATAACAGATATGCCACCGTCGGACGTCTGAGCGACATCACAGACAGGGCCTATAACAAAAGTAAATAACAGGTATGCCACCGTCGAACGTCTGAGCGACACCGCAGACAGGGCTTGCAACAAATGTAAATAACAGATATGCCACCGTCGGACGTCTGAGCGACATCACAGACAGGGCCTATAACAAAAGTAAATAACAGGTATGCCACCGTCGGACGTCTGAGCGACATCGCAAACAGGGCTTTCAACAAATGTAAATAACAGATATGCCACCGTCGGACGTCTGAGCGACATCACAGACAGGGCCTATAACAAGATTAGTCCATCCACAAGAATAATCTTTTAACCGGGTTTATCACACATAAATCCCACCAGTGTTTTGTCACTGAGGCTGATACCTGACAAGATAAGATGAATATAGTACTTGAACAAAGTACAAGATAATTGAAAGATTTGAGACTCTGCATAGTTTGGATGAACTGACCACAGCCAACGGATTTCTGTAGTCACGAAGGACTAGTTCAGTTTACGGTATTTTAGTAGAAACACATTTAACTAGTACACACCCATTTCACCTCACGATGCTAGGAATCACCCTGGACAACGTCCAAGAAAAACTTTGAGACGGGGAGGCCACAACCTCGAATAGCATGGGATCAAATTTCTATACACGCGCTCTAAGGGGTGCCCCCCTCTCGGTCCCAACCGGAAACACCCATGCCCCCTGACAGGATGACGGTCTTTAATCCAGGGCCATGGAACCCTCATCCCGGCCTCTCCATTTGGTGTGTACCAGGAAAACGATTTGCAACTTACTATGCCATAATCCTTTCGGAAAACATGTGACAGTATAGGAAGGAATGAATGGAAATGTGATTTGTTTCACGATGACACGGAAGTCAAATAATCCGGCATAAGACTAGCGTGTCACAACACTGCCATCTTACCCATCCTCATGCCAACATATGGCTATGCAAATATGTATCCAACAACATAATGCTTTCCGAAACTTACTTTCCGCTTATGTGCATGAAATATAACATTCAAAGTGATGTTCATAAACATGCCATGACTATACAAAAATGCAAACATGCAACAACACTCATCATATCAAGAGTTCAAACATTCTTGCTTGGTTCGGAGTAGTGGGAGTTTAACTGTGTGAAATTTGCAGCTCCGTCACCTCCTCCGGTATCTACGGTATATAAAAAAATACGTACGCAACGTAAATACCGTGAGTGTACAGAAAAGTGTTCCAAATATTTTTCAAGTAAATATGACAAAAAACTAGACAGAAAAACAAAATGAAAGAAAAGGAATCAATCAAAAATCATTTTCTGTTTAAAAGTTATAGGAGTTTTGGTCCAAGGACCCATCTGTAATGCAACAGAAAGTTTCCAGGGGGCTCTGTGGAAAAGTCCAGGATAACGTTTCGTTTAAAAGAAACGGCTGTGAGGCTGACAGGCGGGCTCCACCTGTCGGGTTTGAAATTTCAAACGGAGAAACAGAGCGCGACGGCGCTCGAGAGGTGCGGTGGTCGCCGGCGGCGATCCACGGCGAGGCAAGGTGATCGGGGGTTACCTTCGAGATCAGTGCACCGTTCCGCGTCTGTGGGTGGTGGTGGTGGTCGCCGGCGAGCACTGTGTCAACGGCGGCCCTTGCACCGGCGGACGACGGTTCGGGCAGTCGTGTATCTCGCCGGAGGGAGCTGCGGGGATCAAATAGGAGTGGGGGTTAGTCTCCTATTTGCTCGAGAGGGTTGCTGATGAAGTTAGGGCGTCGGAGACGGCCTCACCGGAGCAAATCGAGGTGGAGGCCGAGGCGTAATGGGGCGGCCGGAGTCGGGGAAGAAGGGCCCCTCGAGGCTCTCCCAGTGGCTGGGCGGGGTCTAGTGAGGTGGTGGAGTCGTGCGGGGGCGAGAGCAGGCTCGGGGGTGCTATATATAGCCGGCCTGAGTCGGTTGCCGTGAACGGATAAGTCCGGCGAGTTGATGACGGCGGCGCTGGGGGCTTGAGCATCGCCTAGGTGGATTGGTGGTGCCATTTTAGGGTTCAACTCAGCACGGGAGGGAGGTTTACGGCCTGCCCTCGACGGAACGGCCGCACGGCCCGTCGACGACAGAGAGCGTGCTCTGCGCGTGCCAAGCCACGGCGACGGTGCTGCATGCATGCGCTGGCAAGGAGATAGCCACGCGGAGCCACCAGGAGGTTTGGGCAGCGCCGAACGGCGTTGAGCCACCGTTTGCTCCCTGTCGGCCGTTACGGTGTTTCGGCCGCCGCAAAGCACGCCGGTGCAGGCGGGCCAGGGCACCACTGACGCCAGGAAGGCGCCAAGCGCGCGTGTGGAGCTCCGAACAAGCAGGCCAGGCTGCGAGCATCGAGCCAAACACACAGTGAGCATGTGACTGAAGTTTTGTCGGAGAAACGACACTGAACTTTCTGAATTTACTGAATATGAACAAAACAGTGCATGCCAGGTGTTCGACATAATGATTCTGGTATCTAGGGATTTTTCCTTGAGCTGATTTTTGGTGGAGTGGTCTCTCATTGCAACTAGAGGTTGCCTGAATTTTGGTGGAATTTTTGGAGAAGTGTAGATATGAATTTCACCAAATTTGGCAAATCTGGTCCAAACTTGAAGTGAGTGTAATTTGAAATATTTGAAAAGAAGAAGAGTGGATTAAGATGGTTCTGGGTTGAGGGTACAAAGGACTATCTAGGGGTGTTGGGTTGAGGCCAAAAATCAAAAGCATTATGGTACTTGCTTTGCAAATCATCTAGGCTCAAAAGAAAAGACAGAATTATTTTGGGAGGAGAAATAATTGGAATAAAATCCAAAAATGGATTTTATTAGTTTGGACAGAATGTTTGGGTTGTACCAAAGTGGGAGGAGGGGTTTTGGGGGGGGGGGGTTTACCATAGGAGGCATGGTAAACCAGAGTGGATCAAAATCAAATGAAAGACCAAAACTCAAAAGGTTTTCTTTTTAAAGGAAACTAAATTCAAGAAAAAAGATTTTTGAGAGGGAAAACTTAGAAGATGGTTTTTAGGAAGGATTTAAATGACCTTCTTTCAAACCAAGCAAGGCTCTCTCTGGAAACAAAAAACACATTTTTTGGAGTGTCACATCCTTGGAGCCTTGGGCTATCATCACTCCAACAGGACGGCCACGCTGGCCGAGGAGGCCCGGCGACTTTGCCAGAGGGTCGTGACCAAGGTCCTCACCAAGGTGGCGCACTGGAATCCCGACCTTGACTTCGCGGCCTCAATGAAGAGCTTGCCGGATGGTGTCGACCTCACGGTGCTCAAAGAGCGCATCAAGCCCATCACCAACGGCATCGACGAAATCAAGAGGGTGGAAGGCCAGCGCCGGGATTAAGCATCCCGTTCCTCTTCACCGCTGAGGGTTCCCGATCAAGACAGATTTTATCTTTAGTTAGAACCGCAGCTATGACATGATGTAATATAACTTTAAAGTACTCTTAATTTCATGCATGTTATTTCCCCGTTCAATTCCTCTTTGTATGTGCGTCCCTCATCGATCGGGTAGGCTTGCCGGCGCGGAAGCCCTTAGTGGCGTTTTGGGGATGGATCCCCAAGGCTTGTCGGGTGCACGTGCTGCTGGGCGAGCCACCTTTCCGTTCCAAACGCGGCCGCTCGGACTGTCGAGCTTAACTCGAGTCAGAACCGAGGGCGTTGTTGGTCGTGGAAGGTTACTCTGCCACTCCCGACGCAGCCACCTGAGCTGTTGAGCGGACTCGAAACAGGGCAAGGGCGTTGCCGATCATGGGAGATCCCCCTGGCGTACAGGTTTCTCATACAAAGACGTGACATCTCTAGGGGGAAATAACATCAAATAAGAATGGTTGTGCGAACAAGGGTTCAGTGCAACTTATCTTCCGTCTGCGGTCGCTCGAGCGTCGATCTTCTGGCCTCCTTTCTCCTCCAAGGGTCACGAAGGCGAAGGAGTGCCGGGCTAAATGCTAGAGCCGATTCTCACAACGGCCCCCTACCTGACGCGCCAAAGATGTCGGTGCAACGACGACACCTATGGGATCACGAGAATCCCTACTACGGTTGCGGGGCGCGGGGTTGTGAGAAGGGCGGATCAAACAGATATCACACGGGTTCTTTATCCAGGTTCGGGCCACGAGGATGCGTAAAACCCTACTCCTGCCTTGATGATTTGTTTATCTGTGTTCTTGAGCTAGCAATGGGGCGTGAGGAGCTCCAAAAAGCTGAATCCCCCTCCTGGTCGCCTTGGGCCTCCTTTTATAGGGAAAGGGGTTGCTACAATGGCACATAGGAGGTGGAAAGGGCACAGTGATGCGAGTTTATCCCTCGCATTACATGACAATGAGCATTTAATGCGTCATGCTTAGGTGTCCCTGCTTTATCGGGGACGGGGGAGAGCCCAGTCTTGTCCGTCGCCGATCCCTTTCGTGTCGACACCCACCCTGGCCAGCGGTGCCCGTGGTGCCATGTAGGCAGGTAGGTAGCTGAGGTGGCGCAGTGGTGGGTCTCGACGAAGATCCGCTTGCCGCCACGCCTGCCCAACTTGTTGAGTCGGCAGCTGCATGCGAACGGTGGTAGAGGTTGGAATTGGCGTGGGCCTGATGGTGGCCCTATGGGTGTCCTTGGCAAGGGCCTCGCCGTAGTCCCGGCAAGGGTCTTGCCGTGGTGCCTGCCATCATCCCCGGCAAGGCTCCTGTCGGGGGCCTTGTGGTCCTCCTTGGCTGGGATCCCGCCAAGGGTCGTCATCTTCTATAGTGTGTATCTGATCTCGAATGTCTTCACAAAGATCTGCATGCCACCACGGGGATGTCCCCCGAATCCTTGGCCCATGGGGGCAGTGGACTCAAGGGTGATTCGCTCCGTAGGTGTGGGGCGAGCCGCCACGGCAAGGGCCTTGCCGGGTTTGCTAAAACCGCCCCTCGGCAAGGATCTTGCCGGGGGAGTCTGCTTTGTTCCCTTTTCTCTTCGTGGTATTGGTCTTGGCGTCGTTATGCTCCTTTCGAGCCTTGGCCTTACCTTGGCTCACCTCCCTTGCCTTGCTCGGTGCGGTGGCGTCCGTGGCTCGGACTGCCCGTGCACAGTTATAGGGGTACAAAAAATGTACCCCTCTTTTTGTACACCGACAACACCGCCAGTGCCGGACATCAACCGCTATGAAGGCTACCATGAACTGATACTTAAGTGCTTTCTTCAATGCCGGCAGATCGGCCATCGATCTGATTCTGCGGGCCCTTTGGCATGTTTCTAACGCTTCAGTTGTTGAGGTGTGTGAGGAGATCCACATCCTCTCTCCTGCATTGCTTCGCTCCACGTTGTCCAGCCGATCAAGAGGGCGATCTTCCATTCGCTCGATCGCCATCTCTCTCTTATATTGGACTGGATGTTTTTTCCTTCTGAGCGTACCGATCGCCATCTCCAGTATTGGATGGTTTATTTGCTCGATAGGCTTTGTCAAATGCTAGGCCCGCAGGCTATATTTCAGTAATACCCCCGCACCCAAAGGCCCAATTAATCAGAGAATGCCGATTTTGTTCCAGGAGGAGCGGCCCATTGGAGATGGCGATCAGAGGGTCAAGCCCAGCTGCAGGAAGTGTTTCACTGAGAAGCTGGTCCAACGACCAAAAAACATCCAGGAATAGATCAAATGATCCAGAATCGTGAGGGCGTGAGAAGCCTCCTAGAGTGCACAATTGTAATGTTTCTAAATCCCATCTATTATTTAAAGGTACGATGTAATGATATCCACCTTGCAAAGCGTTTCAATATGTGATGCGGAGCATCCTATGGTCATCCCCATGGACCTACCATTATCTCACCAAGTGCCAAGAGGACCTATGACACGAGCACGAGCTAGAGTTCTCGAGACCGAGGAGACTTCTTTCTTAGTGATTTCTCATACGATCCTCTCGAGACATGGCTACTACCTAAGTTTGGAATGTTGTGCATGATTAGGTACCAAGAGAACCACTCACCTGAGGATGCACATGAAGATGGTCAAGCCCCCAAGTTCATGGACGAAGAGGAACAGTGGAAGGAACCGGAGAAGTCCCCAGGACCCGGACATCCGGCCCCTGGAGCATCTACCACAGCCACAGCCCAACCGAAGCTACGGGCCCCGGACATCCGGCCCACGCCCCGGACTTCCGACGCTCCGCGAACGGCCGGACATCCGACTCGATCCCCGGAAATACGGCGCCCCGTCACAAAAGCTGGAACCTGCCAGTCCGGACATCCGGCCCCAGCGCCCGACCATCCGGTGCCTCGTGAGCACCCAGACATCCGACCCGATGCCTGGACGTCCGTCCACCCGTGTGTGTGCACAGCGTAAAGAGCCAAGCCCATGTATCCCTTTGCCCCCTAGACTATATATACTCCTCCTCCGCCCTCCTTCTAGGGTTAGCGTTGTGTTAGCTCATATGTGAGATAGAGCTTTGCTCATCCATCCGGATCTACTCCACCGTGAGGGACCGACACCTCTTCGGAGAAGATCCACTTGGATTCAAGACCCCTAACGGAAAGAACTCAAGACCTCCTCACAGAGAAGAACCGGTTACCCCATGTATCATCCCCTGTTGGATTCGGATCACGTATCTCTTTGTGTTTCGAGGATCTAGCATATGTGTGACCATCTCTAGTTGGTTGAGTGATTTCTCTTGTGTTTCCCCTCATGTTCCCCTGGTGTTATTCGTGTTCTTCACAGGATCCCCTCCAATCGTGAAAGATCGGGCATATAGGGTTCTACCGTACATCATCTTGGTATCGTGAGCCACGTTGATCACGTATTTGGAGCCACTACCCTTTGTTTTCTAGTTTGATTTTGTTGTTTTTCGTCCTAATCCGAAAATCCCGACCAAAAATAGCCCCAATTTTTGTGATTTATTGGTGTGATGAAGTTTTGTTGGATTTGATCCATGGATTTGTTGTCCCACGTGTGGATCTAGCTTTCCCCCCATCATCTCTGCCATTTCCATCACCAAAATCCCCCGAATTTTGCCCCGAAATTGACTTTTCCCCGCGGAGTTCATCGAGTTCATCCATGGATCCTGAGCCCGGACATCCGGCCCATGACATTGGACATCCGGCTTGACCCGGACATCCGGCCTCCTAGCCCGGACATCCGCCCCCTGTCAGCAATAACTCCATCCACCGCCCCTCTCGGTGGGAAACGGCACCTATGGGATCACAAGAATCCCTACTACGGTTGCGCGGCGCGGGGTTGTGAGAAGAGCAGGATTTGTAATCGGCACAAGGATCATTTACCCAGGTTCGGGCCGCGAGGATGCGCAAAACCCTAGTACTGCTTGGTCGATGTATTGAGTATTCTTGAGCTCTCGAACTAGCTATGGGTGCTGCGTGGTTCGGAAGAGTTGAATCCTTTTCCTGTACGCCATGGGCCTCCTTTTATAGGCGAAAGGGGCTGCCACAGTGGCACACAGGAGGTGGAAAGGCCTACGGTGCTGCGAGCTTATCGCTTGTATTACAGGACAAGATGCATTTAATGCGTGGCTTAGGTGTCCCTTCACTTTATCGAGGACGGGGGCGAGGCCCGTCCCATCCGTCGCCGCTCCTCCTCGCTTCGACACGCGCCCTGGCCAGCGATGCATGCGGTGCCATGTAGGCAGGCGAGCAGCTGAGGTGGCGCAGTGGTGGAGCCTCCACGAAGATCGGCATGCCGCCACGCAGGTTTGTGCTGAGTTGGCCTGGAAGCTGCATGTTGCCACGCAGGTGCCTACCCAGCTGGTTGGGCTGGCAGCTGCATGTGAACGGCGGTAGAGATCTGGTTGGTGCGGGCCTGGCTGCGGCCCCGCTGTCGCCTTCGGCAAGGGTCTTGCCGGGTGCCCGGCAAGGGTCTTGCCGTGGCGCGCTGTCGTCCCTGGCAAGGGTCTTATGAGGGGTCTTGTGGGTTTTCCTCGGTAAGAATCTTGACGAGGATTGCCCTTCAATCATTATCTAATCTTGAGTATTCTTTGTCTTGACAAAGATTTGGATACCACCATGGGGGTGCCTCCCGAGCCCTGGCCCAATGTGGTTGTTGGCGTTGGAGATCGTGGGCTCGAGGGTGGCTCGCTCTGCTGGTGTGGGCGATCTGCCCCGGCAAGGGGCTTGCCGGGGCTGCTGAGGACCCTTGCCGGGGAAACCTGCTTCGTCCATCCGATCCCTGTGGCCTTGTCCGTTGACTTTGCTTTTTTTGTCTCGTGCCTTCGGCTTCTCTCCAGCTTCCCTCCTTTGCCCTGCTATATGCGGCCATGGCGCGTGACTCCGACTGCCCGTGCACAAGTAAAGGGGTCAAAAGGAGAGCCCCTACTTTTGTACACCGACAGGAGCCCCCGGGCCTGGGACACACATAAGCACGACACATTGTTGGGCCAGGCCCAGAACGGTGTGCGGGCAGGCGGGGCGGATTTCACCGAGGTAACTGTTCCATCCACTGCGCTTCCCCACGACCCGTGTTGAAGGCATGACGTGGGGGTCGTGCATCCGTGCGTGATCGAAGCACGCTGGCGTCATCTTGCGGTGGATAGTAAAGAGGCGGCTTGCGTGTCCTTTCGAGACTGCAGGGCCGTTGCTCATTTACTGCCCTTACTCGGGAACCGTCGCTCCACGTGTCCCATTGTGCCCGTCCTTCACGCCACATTCTCTACATGCATGATGCAGAGAAAACGACATGCGCGCAGGATACGGGAAATCGCGTGTGTGCGGGCCGATTCCCACGCGCCTTCAATTGAGCAGGCAGGGCGGTCGACGTCCCCGCTCGTTGTCCTTCAACGGGCCTGATTGGCTGAGAGGGGAGGCCGAGCCTCGCCCCCGCCCCTTTATAAAGAGGGGAGCGGGAGGAAAGGCGCCTCTCAATCCTTCGTCACCTGCTTCTCCCCATTCCTGCTTCCTCCTTCTTTTGTCATGGCGATGGGGCATGGCGACGCTTCATCGGTGGCGGCGAGGATCTCGGCTAGGCAATGCATTGATCCTCCCCAAGAGCTCATAGCGGCGGAGCCGGCCGTTAGAGGGAGGGGGAGGGGGCGAGGCCAAGGTCGTTGCGGCGCTTAAGGGAGAGGAGGACGGGGCTGTAGATCGTCTTCGCCTCCGCCAGCGGCCCCTCTCCCGGTGGAGGGCCACGTCGGGTACAACCCTTACGAGTTCTTCATCAGGCTGCACCAGCCGCCGCGCCGTCGTCATCGTCTTTCGACTCCATTTGCACGAAGATGGAGTTGGATCTGCCGCAGGCGTTGCGGCTGCAGATGAGGGGTTGTGGGAACAGCTGCATATGGGCCGATGTCGAGTTCCCCGCCCCTCACGTCATGTATCTTCGCCGAGGGTGGAAGACTTTTGCCCGCGTCCACAGCTTGACGGAGGGGCTCACTCCCCATTTCAAATTAATGGAGAGTGGCCTCCTCTCCGTCAACATCTTCGGGCACTTCAGGACCCGCGTAAGGTGCTGCGTGGAGAGCTCCTCTGATGATGAAGATTCCTCCTCGAGCGAGAGTGGCGAGGAGGACAGCGGCAACGACGATGAGGGTAGCGGGCGGCAGGATGACGGGTCCGACTAAGCGTCGGGCGCCGCTCCGGGCGGCACCGGCAACCCCATCATCCGTGTCGCCGGCTCCTTGAACTCCTCGGGGTCGTCTCATTGGGCGGCTGGCATTGGGAGGCTGAGGAAGAGGAAGAGGGCGGGCGGCAAGGCCGTCAAGTCGGATTACGCGGGTACCTATGCCTTCGTCGCGTATTGAAGTCCAGCCGCCTCATCTTCGAGCTCTTCCCCAGGCACCATCATCACCAGCCAGGCTTCGGACGGCCACCGAGATGTCCTCTTGGTGCTTTCTGCTGCTCGTAGCTCGCCTAGGCGCCTCTTTTTCCCTTTTTTGCTTCCTTGACCTGCCTCCTGGGAGACGGACAAGAAAGGGATTACGGGTATCTTATCTCTTTTTAGTCTTGTAAGCACTCGGGCCTTTGTTAAATTTAGAACTTGTAATCCCCTTGCTCATGTTTTCATTTCGTATGAACTATACATGTACGAGATGTTTTTAATGAAAAAGGGATGTTTGCCTGGTTTTTCATTCGTGGGCGAACCCCGTGACAAGGAGTGAATCCTCGTTATCATTTAGGAATAAACGTTTTTCGCCCGGCAATAGGCCTTGCCGTTCCCCCACTTTGCTCGGCCTTTTTCACGCTCTTGGCGGAGGCAGGGATGAGGTGGGCTTAGGCTCCTTATTCCACTTCCTTGCTGCCGCGACTACGACCAAATTCCGACCCAGGAGATAATCCTTGGGTACGAAAAAGGGGAGCACGGTAGCCTAGAAACGAAACGAGGTTTCACATATCCCAGTCCATAACGAAATGCACGATAGAGGATAAAAGACTTATCTGGATCTGCAGCCCCCAGCAACCTTGGCTTGCCGTGGATGGATCCTCGTACTTGCAGCCCCCGGCAACTTTCGCTTGCCGGGGTCGGGACGCCGGTCCGTTCCTTTCTTCAAAATAGCTCGGCAGAAATGCTTATGTGCCCTGCAAACCAAAGAGGACAGGAAAGAACAGAGAGACGCACACTCGACCTCTAAGCTAGGGGTTAGCCGCCGCTAAGCACTATCAACCCTAACCAAGGAGGAGACTTGACCTAGCATGCATGCTATAACTTAGGGCACCAACGCTTCGTTTATTTATGCTTAGGGTCTGCGCCTGGCTTTGTACAAAGGGTTACATGCCTTGCCGGCAAGGCTTGTACAAAATGTGGCTTGCCGGGAGGCCCGACAGCCGTGCCTTATGGGTAAAACTTGTGAAGATGCTCGATGTTCCAGGAGTTTCTCACTGGAATGGCCTCTTTGGTCTCCAGGCGGACTGCACTGGGCCTGGTGACTCGTGTTACCCGATAAGGGCCCTCCCACTTCGGCGTCAACTTGTTGGAGTTCTTGGACGACTGAACGTGCCGAAGAACAAGGTCGCCTTCCTCAAAGCTCCGGGCATGAACCTTGCGGCTATGGTAGCGGCGCAAGGCTTGCTGGTAGCGGGCTGCTCTCACAGCCGCCCGGAGACAATCTTCCTCAAGGAGCGTTGCATCGTCTTGCCGCAATCGCTCTTGCTCAAGCTCATCATAACCGAACACTCGAGGTGACCCGTATATGAGTTCCGTGGGGAGAACTGCTTCTGTCCCGTAGTCAAGGGCAAAGGGCGTCTGGCCGGTGGCTCAATTTGCCATTGTTCTGATCGACCAAAGAATCGCCGACAACTCATCAATCCAGTGCCTTCCACTCTTGCGCAGCCTGTCAAAAGTCTTCGTTCTTAAACCTCGCAGAACTTCAGCATTTTCTCTCTCCACTTGGCAGTTGCTCCGTGGGTGTGCCACGGAAGCAAAGCAGACCCTGCTGTCGAGATCCTCAATGTATTGCATGAAGGCATGGCTTGTGAACAATGAGCTGTTGTTGGTGATAATCCTGTTGGGTACCCCAAAACGGCAAACCAGTCCCTTGAAGAACTTGATGGCTGATTGCGATGTCACCTTTCTCACTGCTTTCACTTCTGGCCACTTTGTGAACTTGTCGATTGCAACGTACAAGTACTCAAAGCCCCCGACTGCACGAGGGAAAGGGCCCAATATGTCGAGCCCCCAGACCAAGAAGGGCCAGGAGAGAGGGATGGTTTGAAGGGATTGAGCTGGTTGATGAAGCTTCTTTGAATGGAACTGGCACGCTTCACACTTGGTTACTAGTGTCATTGCATCCTGGAGGGTGGTGGGCTAGAAGAAACCTTGCCGGAAAGCCTTGCCGGCAAGGGCCCTCGACCCTATGTGGGAACCACATATGCCTCCATGTATCTCTGCCAACAGCTCTAGTCCTTCCTCCCGGGAGATGCACTTAAATTTCACCCCATTCGGTCTTTTTCTATACAATACATTGTCAATGAATTGGTACAGAGCAGACCGGCGGGCTACTCTTTCTGCCTCTTCCTGCTCCTCAGGAAGCTCTCCTTTTTGGAGGAATCGGACGGTGTGATGCGCCCATGCCGGAGCCTGTGGCTAGATGACAAGGACCAAAGGCATCTCTTCTGCCACAGAAGCGGCCGTCTCTACGGCCATGGCCTGAGGCCCTGCCGGAGTCAGTTGCCCCGCGGTAGGATCGGCATTCACGGCAGCATCTTCGCTAGTGGCTCCGGGGAGCTCGATGTGGAAGTACTTGCCGGGGCCTAGCTTCCTCTGCTTGCTCTGCCCGGTTGATGGTTCGACGGATGATTGAGTTAACCGAAGCACAAAAGTACCTGGTTCCACAGGTAGCTTGAGGGCAGCGTGCTTCGACAAGTAGCCGGTGATGTCGTTGTCCGTTCGAGGGACATGTTCCGCTTGTATACCGTCAAAGCACTCCTCCAGTTTCCTCACTTCATCCACGTAAGCTTCCCTCAACGGGTTTGGTAATTTTTGTTGATTTGCCTGACGACGAGCTGTGAGTCGCCCCTGATGATGAGCTTTTCGACTTCGAGGTCCGCCGGGATCCTAAGACCGGCAAGCAAACCCTCGTACTCAGCGGTGTTGTTGGTTGACATCTCCCGGGGAAAGTGCATTTGGATGACATACTTGAGGTGCTCTTCGGTGGGTGCGACAAGAAGCACACCAGCACCGGCACCATGCAGTGAGAAAGCCCCATAAAAGTACATGATCTAGTTGCGGCTTATTTCCTTGCCGGGGAGAGTGGTCTCCTGTACCTCTTCGTCGGGCGTCGAGGTCCATTCTGCAACAAACTCCACCAAAACTCTGCTTTGGATCGTCGAGGTGCTTTCGAATTTCAAACCTAAACTCGACAGCTCCAAGCCCCGTTCCATGATCCTCCCTGTTGCATCTGGGTTATGCAGTATCTGCTGCAATGGGAGGCGGGTGACCACAGTGATTTCGTGCGCTTCGAAGTAATGACACAGCTTCCTCGAGGCCATAAGGAGGTCGAAGAGCAGCTTTTACACACCTGAGTACCTTGACCTAGCCCCTGCAAGAGGGAGCTGACGAAGTAAAATGGGTGCTGCACCATTTTCTTCTTCTGCGCCACTTCACCCGGTCGCGTGGGCCCTGTCGCACCGGCGTCAGCCTCCGCCGGGGACTCAGTCTTGCCGGGATCGAGCCTTGCCGGGGAGGGTTCCCGCTCGCCATCCGTTGACTCTGCCGTTGCCTCTTCGTCGACCTCTCTCTACGCCACTAGTGCGGCGCTAACCACCTGATTTGTTGCCGCTAGATACAGCAGCAATAGTTCTTGTGGTTTGGGCACAACCAGCACTAGGGTAGAGGAGAGGTACTTCTTCAAATCTTGCAGCGCTGCCTCGGCCTCTGGGGTCCACTCTATTGGGCCCGCCTTCTTCAAGATCTTGAAAAAGGGAAGGGCACGCTCCGCGGACTTGGAGATGAATATGTTCATGGTGGCGACGCAGCAAGTGAGCCGACGCATGTCCTTGATCCGCTTGGGTGCCTCAATCTGCTCGATGGCCTTGATCTTACCTAGGTTTGCCTCGATCCCGCGCTGCGACAGAAAGAACTCGAGAAGCTTGTCAGACGGCATGCCGAAGACACACTTCTCAGGGTTCAACTTGAGGTTGATCTTGCGCATGTTTGCAAATGTTTCCTCCAGATCTTGCACAAGTGTTGCTCTGTCCTTGGTGTTGACCACTATGTCATCCATATAAGCTTCCATATTTCTATGTAGTTGGGGTTCAAAACCAATTTGGACTGCTCTTCCAAAGGTTGAGCTAGCACTCTTCAACCCGAAAGGCATCCGTAAAAAGCAATACATACCACATGGGGTGATGAATGTTGCCTTCTCCTCATCTTCTTCGTCATGAAGATCTGGTGGTACCCTGAGTAGGCGTCGAGGAATGATAATAGGTCACACCCAGCCGTGGAGTCGACAATCTGATCGATGCGCGGCAATGGGAAGGGATCCTTTGGACAAGCCTTATTGATGTCTGTGTAATCAATACACAGTCTCCACTTCCCGTTTTCCTTGCGCACCACCACTGGGTTGGCCAACCACGTCGGGTGGAGCACTACCCTTACCAAACCTGCCGCCTCAAGTTTTCTGATCTCCTCTGTGATGAACTCCTGCCTCTCCAGAGCTTGCTTCCTGGCCTTCTGCTTGACGGGCCATGCATGAGGAAAGATAGCAAGATGGTGCTGAATCACTTCCCTGGGAACGCCGGGGATGTCGGAGGCTTGCCATGCAAACACATCGACATTTGCCCGCAGGGAAGTGACGAACTCGCTTTCCTATTTGTTGTCGAGGGTGGAGCTTATGGTAAAAGCTCCCCCCGCGCCGTCCTCCTTGACGGGCACCTTCTTGGTCTCTGGTGGCGCAGCTCTAAACTTCTTGCTCTTGCCGGTGGAGCTCTCTGGCACGTCCTCAACGGGAGCGCAACACCCCGAAGAGGTGCGCTTGCCGGAGTGGGTGCGAGGGGTCTCGCCGGTCTTCTTCCCATCGGCAGGAGCAGGTGCCTTGGCGGCAGCTGCTGCAACTTCTTCCCGATAGAGTTGGTCGGCGCAGATCAACGCATCTTTCTTGTCGGAGGGGACGGTGATGATGTTCATCGGCCCGGGCATCTTCAGCGTGTTGTAGGCGTAATGTGAAGCCGCCATGAACTTGTCTAGTGCTGGGCGGCCGAGGATCCCGTTGTAGGGCAAGGGGATCTCGGCTACATCAAAGACAATCCTCTCCGTCCTGTGGTTCAACTCGCCTCCGAACGTCACGGGCAACGTGACCTTTCCCTTCGGCTGGCTCCTCCCCGGGCTGACCCCTTGGAACGTGCCCGTCTCCTCGAGGTTTCCATCAGGGATCTAAAGCCTCTTGATCACAACAGGCGCGATCAAGTTCAGAACGGCCCCGCCGTCAACCAGCATCTTTGTCACCTTGAGGTTGCGGATTGTTGGTGAGACCAACAATGGCAAGCACCTGACCGCAGTAGTGTGGTCAGGATGGTGCTCGGTGTCGAAGGTGATGGGCATGCTGGACCACCTCAACGGCTTCCGTGCATCGAGTGACGGCTCCACCGCTGTGATCTCACACGCCCACTACTTGAGCTGGCAGTGGGATGTATGCAGCAAGGCGCCACCATCGACGCACATGGCTTTGGTGGCTTTCTGGAACTCGTCGCCACCGGACTCGTCGTCATCGTCATGATCATTATCTTCCTGCGTCTTGTCGCGGCCCCGAGCGGGACTTTCCTGCTGATTATCTTTGCCTCGGCGGCCTCCTTGGCCGCCACGCTTCTTGCCGGATCTCTCGGCACCCTCTTGGCCCTTCTCCTTTTCCCGCCGCTCATACTCAGCTTTCTGCTTCTCAGCGAGCAGCTCCACTTCCCGGCTGTTTTGGAGATTGTGGCCTTTGGTGCGGTGGATCTTGCAATACTGCTTGTCAGAGCCCCCTGGCTTATCGGCAGCCGCCAAGGCCCGACAGGCGGCACACCCGGCAACCTCCTTGCCGGGGTCACTCGCCTTGGGTTTATCGGTGGCGCCGGTATCGTCGGACCCCTCGACGGCAAGCATGGTCTTGCCCTTGCGCTTCCTGTTACGGCGCCGACCCTTCTTTGTTGGCATGGCGTTATCATCCGTGGAGTCGGTTTCTGCGCTGGCGTATTCGCCGGGGTACTTCCTTCCCTCTTCAGCACGAGCGCACCGATCAGCTAGAACATAAAGTTTGGCCACATCCCTGACCTTGTTCATCGCCAGCTCTTCACGCGTCTAACAATTGCGCACATTCTGATGGAATGCACTGATCATGGCGGCAGGATGAATGTCGAGGATGTTGTACTGCACTCGGCTGAACCTTTGGATGTACTTGCGCAAGTTTTCTCCTTCCTTCTGGGGGATGATATGTAAATCACTCGCCTGGCCATGAGCTTGGTGGCCTCCGGTAAAGGTGCCAACAAACTCATGACACAGATCCGCCCAAGAAGAAATGGAGTCTACCGGCAAGTGCATCAACCATGACATAACATTGGGCTTGAGCGCCAATGGAAAATAGTTGGCGAGCACCTTATCGTCGTGAGCCCCAGCAGCTTGCATCGCGATGGTGTAGATACTTAGGAACTCCGACGGGTGAGTCTTGTCGTTGTACTTCTTGCCAACGTCGGGTTTGAACGTGCGGTGGGAGGGCCACTGGAACTCCCGTAGCTCACGGGTGAAGGTCGGACAACCCACCTCGTAAGGTAGGCCACCGTAGCCTCCTGGTGCTGGGTGGTCCTTAGTGGGACCTGCCCGCCTGTCTGACTGGTGGCGCGTGTCATGCCGGCGCTCGATGGTGGTTCGAGCCTCTTCATGAACTCGCTCCCGAAGAACTTGGCGTTGGTCGTGGTGGGTTCGCGGGTCGGACGACGCTATGGAGATATCATCACGAGCGTCGTCGTGACGGACTGACACCCACGGTGGCCGGGATGGAGGAGGGGAGTGCACCGTGGCCGTATCACCTCCGGCCCGGCCTCCGCTGGCATGCGGTGGCTCGACGGAGCGATGGCCTACGGGTCCTGTCGGACGCAACTCATCGTTGTTGGTGACGCCGACGAGGCTCCGGATGGTGGCCCTCCATTCATCAAGCTTCTCCGTAGCGGGAGGAAAATCAAGGAGCAGCTGCGCGCATGCTAGGGCTTCTGCTGGCGTGGGCGGCGGCGAAATCTGTGTGGACTGCAATGCGCCTCGACTTCTAACCGTGTTAGAAGGACCCCATCACGGCCCCGCAGCCGTTCGCCACCACCGTCAGCACCTCGGCGCGCATGCTGGCCCTCCTCATCATGTGAAGGGCGCATGGGACTCTTCCCAGGGCTGCGCCTAGGGTCACCAGCAGGGCGGCGCTGCTCATCGCGCACGACCTAAGAAGAGCATGCCGTGGGCACTGGTGTTGGCGTCTTGGAGGCCGTCGCACCACCGTCTGGCGGCATGACGGCGCCCCTGGAGGGCCCCGCGCCGCCTGCGGGGGCCCCGACTCCGTCTCTGGAGCCCGCGACGCATGGCTCATTGCCTGGCATATGAACGACACTACTCACCACGCCTGGACTGCCAGGGTGATGTGGATGTTCGCGGGCCGCGCCACGGGTTCTCTCCGCGACTGGCCCGCTACTGGTCCGCACCGGTACTTGCAATCCGGTCCCGGATGAACCGATCGCCGTGGTCATGTTCCTCTTAGGAGCAATGGTGATGAATAACAGCTGGGTCAACTACTAGACCAGGTTCTCATAATTGCGCCCCCTACCTGGCGCGCCAAAGATGTCGGTGGGAAACGACACCTATGGGATCACAAGAATCCCTACTACGGTTGCGAGGCGCGGGGTTGTGAGAAGAATAGGATAAGTAATCGGCACAAGGATCGTTTACCCAGGTTCGGGCCGCGAGGATGCGTAAAACCCTAGTCCTGCTTTGTGGATGTATTGAGTGTTCTTGAGCTCTTGAACTAGCTATGGGTGCTGCGTGGGTCGGAAGAGCCGAATCCTTTTCCTATACGCCATGGGCCTCCTTTTATAGGCAAAAGGGGCTGCCACAGTGGCACACAGGAGGTGGAAAGGCCTACATTGCTGCGAGCTTATCGCTTGTATTACAGGACATGACACATTTAATGTGTGGCTTAGGTGTCCCTTCACTTTATCAGGGACGGGGGCGAGGCCCATCCCGTCCGTCGCCGCTCCTTCTCGCTTCGACACACGCCCTGGCCAGCAATGCATGTGGTGCCATGTAGGCAGGCAAGCAGCCGAGGTGGCGCGGTGGTGGAGCCTCCACGAAGATCTGCATGCCGCCATGCAGGTGTGTGCTGAGTTGGCCTGGAAGCTGCATGTTGCCACGCAGGTGCCTGCCCAGCTGGTTGGGTTGGCATCTACATGTGAACGGCGGTGGGGATCTGGTTGGTGCGGGCCTGGCATTGCCCCGCTGTCGCCTTCGGCAAGGGTCTTGCCGGGTGGCCCGGCAAGGGTCTTGCCGTGGCGTGCTGTCGTCCCCGGCAAGGGTCTTGCCGGGGGTCTTGTGGGTTTTCCTTGGTAAGATTCTTGACAAGGATTGTTGCCCTTCAATCCTTATCTGTTCTTGAGTATTCTTTGTCTTCACAAAGATCTGCATACCACCATGGGGGTGCCTCCCGAGCCCTGGCCCAACATGGTTGTTGGTGTTGGAGACCGTGGGCTCGAGGGTGGCTTGCTCCGCTGGTGTGGGCGAGCTGCCCCGGCAAGGGTCTTGCCGGGGAAACCTGCTTCGTCCATCCGATGCCTGTGGCCTTAGCCCTTAACGTTGCTTTGTTTGTCTCATGCCTTCCGCTTCTCTCCGGCTTCCCCACTTTGCCCTGCTATCTGCGGCCACGGCGTGTGGCTCCGACTGCCTGTGCACAAGTAAAGGGGTCAAAAGGAGAGCCCCTACTTTTGTACACCGACAGCCCCATTTTTCGCCTAACTTTTGCCAATTTTTGTTCGGTTGCCCACATACACTTATGCATACCACCATCACTTCCGCATACCACCACTGATTTCCGCAAGCACCACCATTGTGCACCCGCTATCAACTCCGACAATTTTGACCCATTTTCGTCTTCGAGAATTTGAGTTGTGGTTCCCGTGTCCTATTTTGTTTTGGCTATATAGGTACGGTTCGATATTAACATCACCACCACTCATCTACGCCAAGGACTAGTCATCGCCAACAACCATCCGTGATTACAAATGACTACCGCGGCGGTAACCTCGACAACATAGTTTTCCATTCCTTGCGATTACATTGATAACCACCATAGACTTACTTTTGCGTTGCTTACCCATTGGAACTAGCCTTTGAGTATTGTCGGCAATGTGACTTGTGCACATGAGTGATCATACTCCACATAGCATACATACCATATCATAGCGGTGCATATTTTGGTATCATCTTTTGTGTCACAAAGTTGTCATCACATGCACAATTGCTATCTTGGTTCGTGAAGTTTTTCATAAGAAAAGAGGTCAAAAGAGAAAGAGCCAAAAAAACTTTCAAGAAAAGAAAGGAAAGATAAGCAAAGAGCTTATAAGCTAGAATCATAGCATCATACTACATTAAGATTGACATATCCGATCATCTTGGATCATACCATCGGAATACCATACATATAGCATACTTGGGATAGAAGTCGTTGCATTTTTGCCTAGTAGGTTGTGCACAAGTTCCGTATCCGCCTATTGTGCAATCGTGCTAGAGTCTCTCTAGTGTTATGCAACAAGAGCATTTTTGTGGATTCCACATTTTGGCTCATTCCTTGGTTGCATGACCCCACTTATCTATTTGCGTGGGTGTTTCTATGTACCACATCTTGCTATTGGTGTACTCGTTGCATCTAAAAATTTGTGCATATTTTCCAACATTATTGAAGCTCACTAACAATTGCATCAAATTTTGTTCCGCCATCCTAACCGAGCTCCATCATAAGGTTTTACTTGTGTAGGTGTGAGAACCGACAATAATTGGTACCAATTGTGCTATTTCCTTGTTCCACATTTGAGCGATCATTGATCCATCTTAAACATCGGTCAAGGTACATTTGGTATAAGTTCTTCTCTTTCTCCCACTCACATATTTGCTTGGAATGATGGATAGGCCAAGTTCTTCTACCAACCCACTCTTCATCGAGCAAGACGATGGCATGTCATCCTATATCACCAAGATCCCCTTCTTGGGTGCACAACGAGCTTTGCATCAAGAACAACAATCAACGATTGACCGCATCGACAATCTCGCCCCGACTTGTGACTCTCCGCGAGCAACAAACAAGAGACTACTTCGACACCAAGCTCGACGCTCACAAACAAGAGAACGATGCAAGAATGGATGAGATTCGTATTATGTTGGTGAACCTCCATTCTACCACTTCGTCCTACTCAAGACGGAGCCGTTCGAGTCGACACACCGACGACACCTTCTCCGCTCAAGTACACCGACATCAAAGACTCTATGTCGATCTGCGCGTCAAGACCATCAAGCATCTCACAATCCTCTACACGACAATCTTCCACAAGAGCAACTCGACGAGAAAGCACATCATCATCGACAAAACCAAGTCCCTCTTGCACAAGCACAAGAAAGGCAACATCAACGTCTCCAAGAGGAAGAGCGAGCGCGATAACATCAAGACTAACAAGACGCCGAGGCTCAACATCAAGAACAACGACTACGCAAAGCTCAAGCACCTGAAGTGCAACGCGCCCTCCGAGAGTCAAGTCGAGTCATAGCCACGCGCAACCGGAAAAATCGCGAGTACCGAGAAGCACTTCGCGATGAAGTTCAAGAGAGGAACTATCAAGAAAGAGTGCATCGTCAAGTTCCTCAAGCTCCACCACAAGTCCCTCAAGCTCCTCCACAAGATCGACAAGCTCCTCCACAACCTCAAGTTCATCAAGAGCAAGACAACTATGGAAAAACTCCACACCAAGAGCTACATGAGGTTGATAATCCCCCACGTCAAGGGCGTCATCATCACCCTTGACCCCAACACAATGAAGAGAAACGCTATGGCAAGCTCAAGTTCACCATGCCCAAGTTCAATGGAAGCAATGATCTCGAAGAGTACCTATCATGGGCATTAAAGGTCGACAAAATCTTTCACTCGCACAACTATGAGGAAGAGAAGGAGATCTCTATGGCATCCCTTGAGTTCCATCACTATGTGCTCATATGGTGGGAACAAGTCCTTCGGCGCCGAGAAGCAACAGGTGAACCACCAATCACCACATGGGAGGAAACAAAAGATGTCATGCGACCATGCTTCGTGCCAACCTACTACAACCGCGACCACTTCAAGAAACTCCAACTCCTCAAGCAAGGAACAAAGAGCGTTGAAGAGTACTACAAGGAAATGGAGATTGCCACGATAAGAGCCAATGTCATAGAAGATGATGAGCAAACTATGGCCCGTTTCTTGAATGGCCTCAATCATCCCATCAAGAATATTGCCGACATCCAACCCTACTCCAACCTCATCGAGCTCGTGCATCAAGCTACCAAAGCGGAACATCAAGTGCAAGATGACTTGAAGGATGCCAAGTACTCGTCCAAGAACTATGACTTCTCCAACATCCAAACTTCAACATCTCCAACAACCTCCACCTCAATCAAACCATCTACAAGCAACGGCGAGAAGTCGAGTTACAAGAAAATTTCGACAACCTGAAGTCATCCTCCTACTACAAGAAACTTGAAACCGCACGCTTCATCATCTACTCCAACCAATGAGATTGTCAAGTCAAGTTCCATCAAGTGTTTCACATGCAGCGGCCGAGGCCACAAGTCCTTTGAGTGTACCAACAAGTGCACCATGATCCTCAATGATGACGGAACCTATGACTCCGTGAGTGAAGAGGAGATGGAAGCCCTTGAGAAAGTGGCCATGCACCGGCACGTGAACGAAGATGAAGATGATCAAGTCTTTTGTGATAAGGATTCGAGCCTGCTCTCGTTGTCTCCAAAGTCTTAAATCTTCAACATCAACAAGACGAAGACCAAAGATGCCACATCTTCCAAGGACGTCATCAATGGAAGGTCCGTCAAGGTCATCATCGATGGAGGTAGTTGTTACAACTTGTCAAGTGAAGAACTATATATGCTCCAAGCTCCAATTGGTCAAGATGAAGCACCCGCACCCCTACAAGGTCCAATGGCAAAGCGATTCCGGCACTATCCAAGTTGAGCATACGGTCAAAGTTTCCTTCAAAATTGGAGCATATAAAGACACTTTGGAGAGTGATGTCATCCCGATGTCTTTTTGCCACCTCCTTCTTGGTCGACCAAGGAAATTTGACCACGGTGTCATCCACAATGGGAGTACCAATCACTATAGCTTCAAGATGAAAGGAAAGGAGTATGTACTAAGACCTATGTCTCCAACTCAAGTGATCCCCGACAAGCAAGCCACCCATCATGGAGAAAAGAGGGAGAGAGTGATCCACCAAAAAGAGAGTGAGCGCTACAAGCCAAAATCAAGTGCCTCCATGATGAGCGACAAGAAAAACTTAGTCCTATTTTCCAGCAAAAGTGATATGAGAGAAGTGTGCGAGAACCCATCAAGTGTTATGCACTATGTCCACGTGTGCAAGGATGAGGCACCAAAGAGTAACACCTCTCACGATCTACCTTTAGTGTAGTCTTCTCTTTTGCAGGAATTCCAAGATGTTTTCTCGGATGAGCTACCTTCGGGTCTACCTCCACTACGAGTCATTGAGCACCGAATCGACCTCATCCCTGGAGCACCTCTACCTAACAAGGCTCCCTACCGCTTCAACCCCGAGGAAACTAAGGAGATCCAACGGCAAGTACAACAACTCATCGACAAATGGTCGAGTACATGAAATCTTGAGTCCTTGTGTCGTTCCGTTCATACTTGTTCCAAAGAAAGACGGTACTTATCGCATGGTTTCCGATTGCCGTCCTATCAATGCTATCACCGTTAGATATCGCTACCCTATTCCACACTTAGATGATATGCTTGATGAGCTTAGCGGAGTCGCCATTTTCTCTAAAATTGACCTTAAGAGTGGCTACTATCAAATACGCATCCAAGAAGGTGCTGAATGGAAAACCGCATTTATGACCAAATTTGGCTTATATGAATGGCTAGTTATGCCAATGTGTTTATCCGAAGAAACCGGTACTTTCATGCGAGTCATCCACTTTGTTCTTTGTCCCTATATTGGTGTATTTGTTGTGGTCTATTTTGATGATATTCTTGTCTTTAGCAAATCCCGCAAAGATCATGTCACCCATCTTAGAACCGTGTTGCAAACCCTTAGGAAAGAGCGCCTTTATGCTAATATGGACAAATGCCTTTTTGGTGTCGATAAGCTTGCTTTATTGGGTTTTGTTGTGTCTTCTAAGGGTGTTCATATACATGAATCTAAGATCAATGCTATTCAAACTTGGCCCCAACCAATCAACTTGCAACAAATGTGTAGTTTTCCTTGTTTAGCCGGTTTTTATCGTAGATTTGTCAGGGATTTTAGAACCATTGCTTCACCTTTCCATTCTTTGAGTAAGAAAAATGCGCCATTGTTTGGGGATCATCCCAGGATACCGCAATTAACGAGCTTAAGAATTTTCTTACTCATGCTCCCGTGCTTGCATTACCCAACTTTGACAAACCTTTTGAGATTCATTGTGATGCTAGTGGTGATGGCATGGGAGGTGTATTAACGCAAGAGAAGCGTCCCATAGCATACTTTAGTCAGAAACTTTCCGACGCGCAACTCAATTACCCCATCTATGACAAAGAGCTATATGCTCTAGTGCGAGTTTTGCGTGAATGGGAATATTATCTTCGCCCTCATGAATTTATCATTCATACTGATCATGAAAGGCTTAAGTACTTAAAGGGCCAAACTAAGTTGAACAAGCGTGATGCAAAATGGAGTGAGTTCATTGAGTCATTTCCTTATGTTATCAAGTACGTCAAGGGTAAGGAAAATGTAGTGCCGGATGCTCTTTCCCGTATATGCATGCTAGTCACTAAACTTGAATTGAATGTCATTGGCTTTGAGCACATCAAAGACTTGTATGCGCATGATCCTTCTTTTGCTATTCCTTATGCCAAATATTTGACGCATACATCTTGGGAACAATATTACATCAAGGATGATTATCTTATGAGAGCTAACAAACTTTGCATTCCCGAGTCTTCTCTTCGTTGGCTCCTTTTGCAAGAGGCTCATGGAGGCGGATTCATGGGGCACTTTGGACGCGACAAGACATTCGCTACTCTCTCCAAGAACTATTTTTGGCCCAATATGTTCTCCGATGTCTCACGCTTCACCAACCGATGCTCTATATGTCGCAAAGCTAAGTCAAAAGCTCAATCCCATGGTCTTTACATGCCTCTTCCTATTCCTTATCAACCTTGGGAAGACATTAGCATGGATTTTGTACTTGGTTTGCCTACAAATCAAAATGGAAAGGGTAATGTGTTTGTTGTTGTGGACCGATTCTCTAAGATGGCTCATTTTATCCCATGCAACAAGATAGACAATGCTTCACATATTGCAAATATATTTTGTAGGGAAAGCTTGCGCCTACATGGAGTGCCCAAAATGATTGTCTCGGACTGCGATGTCAAGTTCTTGAGTTACTTTTGGAAGACTCTATGCACCTGGCTCTTGTTATCTTCGGCATACCATCCTCAAACCGACAGCCAAACAGAGGTGACGAACCGAACACTCTCCACTCTACTACGCGTGTTGATCAAGAGGAACATCAAGGAGTGGGAGGAGTGCCTACCCATCGCCGAGTACGCCTACAACCGCGCTAGACATTCGACTACTGGCAAGTCCCCCTTCGAGGTCGTCTACAGTTTCAACTCGTTGTCCCCATTGGACATTCTTCCTCTACCACTACAAGAGCGCATCCACAAGGACACGAGTGTCCAAGTGAACTACCTCAAGAAGATGCATGAAGATACAAGGCACACCATCGAGCGCTAAGTACAATGACTCCTGACCAAGCTCAACACCAACAAGCAACCCATGATATTCGACATTGGAGATCTTGTGTGGCTACACCTTCGCAAGGAGCTCTTCCCCAACGAACGCAAGTCCAAACTTCTACCTCGATCCGATGGACCCTTCAAGGTGCTTGAACGCTACAACAAAAATGCCTACAAGATCGACATTCCACACGACAAGTACTCTGTGAGCGACATCTTCAATGTCAACGATCTCTCCCTATACCATGGTGATGAGGATTTCGATCCGAGGTCGGATCTTTCCCAAGGGAGGGGAGATGATGCGGAGCATCCTACGGTCATCCCCATGGACCTACCATCGTCTCACCAAGTGCCAAGGACCTATGACACGAGCACGAGCTAGAGTTCTTGAGGCTGAGGTGACTTCTTTCCTTAGTGATATCGATCCTCTCGAGACATGGCTACTACCTAAGTCCGGAATGTTGTGCATGATTAGGTACCAAGAGAACCCTCCTGAGGATGCACATGAAGATGGTCAGCCCCCCAAGTTCATGGACAAAGAGGAACAATGGAAGGAACTGGAGAAGTCCCCAGGACCCGGACATCCGGCTCCAAGCCCCGGACATCCGACCCATGGAGCATCTACCACAGCCGCAGCCCAGCCGAAGCTGCTGGCCCCAGACATTCGGCCCTGGCCCCGGACATCCGGGGCTTGGCAAATGGCCGGACATCCGGCTCGACCCCCGGAAATCTGGCGCCCCATCACAGAAGCTGGGCCCTGCCAGTCTGGACATCCGGCCCCAGCGCCCGGACATCCGGTGCCTCGCAAGCGCCAGGATATCCGGCCCGACGCCCGGACGTCCAGCCACCCCTGTCTGTGCACAGTGTAAAGGGCCGAGCCCATGTATCCCTTCGCCCCCTAGACTATATATACTCCTCCTCCGCCCTCTTTCTAGGGTTAGTGTTGTGTTAGCTCATATGTGAGATAGAGGTTTGCTCATCCAACCGGATCTACTCCACCCCGATGGACCGACACCTCTTTGGAGAAGATCCACTTGGATTCAAAGACCCCTAACGGGAAGAACTCAAGACCTCCTCACGGAGAAGAACCGGTTAACCCATGTATCGTCCCTTGTTGGATTCAGATCGTGTATCTCTTTGTGTTTCGAGGATCTAGCATATGTGTGACCATCTCTTGTTGGTTGAGTGATTTCCCTCGTGTTCCCCTCGTGTTCCTTGTGTTCTTCGTAGGATCCCCTCCAATCATGAAAGATCGGACAACTAGGGTTCTACCCTACATCAATATGCGGCTCTATCCTTGGTGGGACCGTCGAGTTCCTCTCGGATAGGATCGCATATTGGGCGTGACAAGTTGGTATCAGAGTGTCGACCAACCATAGGAGCCCCCTTGATTGTCTATAGCATGGACGTTGTCGTGTCTAGAAGAAAACTTTTTCGAAGTCTATTTATATCGGAGAGTAGGACTTCTTTTTACTCCGCAGCGCCTTCATCACTCTGGTGAGAAATCTTGACGTAGGTGTTTGATTCTTCTACTCTTCCTCTTCAAATTTTCTTTAGGGTCACGCAGTTAGTTTTTGATCGTTGCATTGTCAACTCTTTTCATCCGGTGCATTTTCCGTCAAGTTGATCCAATCCTCTTCATCTTAGGAAGATCAGTCCTTGGTTCTTTCTCAACGTTGTTGTTTTCCCCGTCCTCAATTTTCTTTATTTTACCCACCGGCCCACCCTTTTTCTTCTCGCGGCTATTCATCCTACTCGTGCAAAGCCTCTATATTCTTTCCTCTATTATTTCAACCGGTGCTTTTATCTTCAAGTTATTCGTCGGTCCCCTGTCCCAAGTTGCCTATGTTTTTGCCGCCCTCCCACCCCTTTTCCCAGAGTCAGCATCTCTATTCGAGTATTAATTTCATTCGTACGGAGCCTCTTCAGTTATTCCTCAATTGTTAAAGCCGGTGAATTCTCGTCAAGTTCATCATTTATATGTCTTGTTTTCTTTTCCGGTGGCCTCACTTCAAGTATTCAGTGTTGATCATATTCTTTCCCTCGGCTCAAATGTTTCCTCTTGCTCGTTCATCTCTCGCTCAAAAGTATTCAGTGTTGTGGCATAATTTCATGTCAAGTTTCGAGATGTTTTTCAATAAGTCCACAACAAGATGATTCGTTTGTTGTTGATTTTCTCAACAACTCCGTTCAATCCTTCCTTCCAAGGATGCTATTGAATCCATTCATGGTGGAAGTTATTGTTCTCTTATCCATTCTTTTCTTTCCACTATTTCAATTCTTCCAGGGGCATTGTGTTATTCATCTCGCCAATTAGTGCCATCCCATCTTGTGAAGTTCATGCTCCATTCCTTCCTTTTTCAACAGGAGTATTGCCCCAATTGTTTCCTTCTAATTCCTTTCTATCTTCTTCTAATCGGAGTGGTGTCAGAGTCTATCTTATTCCTTGAGCTCTTGATTCTTGTCATATACGCCACTCCTCTTTTCTACCGAGTGCTCTCGACTTTGTTCATCTTCTCTCTTGCGTTCTTACGTCACATCTTCCTCTTTCTCTTTCGTCTCGTTCCTAAGATCTCGGGACAAGATCTTCTTTAGTGGAGTAGAGTTGTAACACCCCGAGACCAATGCGCCAGGTGTCTTCCAGTTATTTTCCATCGTTGCCATGTCATTCTCTTGTCTGTTGCACTTTGCCATGTCATCATGTGCATTTCATTTGCATGTTTTTTCAAAACTTGCATCCGTCAGAGTCTCCCAGTTCTCTCTATTATCCGTTTTGAGCACAGACACAATCTCACGCGCCCGCTAGACCTCCCAGATCTTGTTTTGTGAGCAGGAGAAAAACATACTCAGAATGGGCCGACGGTTCATAAGTGGTCTTACTACATCACCGGTAGACCGCCTGTCAAATTTCATTCCATTTGGAGGTCGTTTGATGGCCCAACGGTTAACCGCCTTAATCGCCGGACCCCTTTCTCTTTGGAGCCCAACATCCCCTCAACAACAGCCCACTAGCCCATCCAAACCCCCTCCATGCTCTCCGCCGTTGGATAAATATCGTGTGGGAGAAAACCGCACCTCAATAGCCCTCTCCTAGCTCCCTCGACCTATAAAAACGTCCCCTTCCCCTCCATTTTTCGGTAAAAACCCTAGATCCTCCTCCTCCCACTACCGGACATGTAAGCCCGCGCCGGACACGTCCGCCGTCGCCTCCAGCCAACCCCGCACCACCATGTGGCCTCCCCGCCACCGTGCCCCTCCGCAGCCCGTCGGGGCCCAAGCCTCCCCGACACCCCATGCCTCGGGCCTGCAGCCCGCTCCTCCACCGACCGCCGCCGCCGCCGCGCATGCCTTCCTCTACCGCCAGCTTCCCGGCCGCCCCGTCGCCTGTTCGCCGCCGCCGCGCCGGCGTGCCGGTAACCCAACGCCCGTACTCCATCGCCGGCCGCCACGCGTCCTCACCGCGATGCCCTCGCCGCCCGTGCCGCCGCCTCGCTCTGCCGCTGTCAGGACCCCGGTCCTAAGTCACATCGATCTAGCATGTAACACCTCATATCACCTTGCGGCCTCACGCATGGTACTCCCATGGGTGTCGCCTTACTAGGCCCGGGACCGTTTCCGCCTTTTGGCTCACGTATATGATAGTGTCGCTAGCATCCATATGACAGAGAACCCGGGATGACATGGCTAGTTGTGAACCCAAAGTGGCACTAACTTATAGGGACAGGCATACATGAACCAGCAACGAACGTGTTAATCAATAGCGAATAAACCCAAGTCGTAGCAAGCTACAAGGACTTAAAGGAATACCGCGTGACATTTCCCCGAAGGGACAGACATAGGAACGAAGAAGGACACATGCTGGCTAGACTAAGTGTTCTGGGGCAGTAGCAAGCTACCATGGCTCAGTGGAAGTACTAGGAGACATTTCTCGGTAAGAGAGGCTACCAAGGATAAACAACTAGGTAGTCAGATCCCACACATACCAAGCATTTCAAACATACACAAAATATGCTCGATATGTGCAAATACAACATGGCATCACAACAAAACTCTACAAATCAAGTACTTTATTTAAAAGGCTCCAGAGAGCCATACATATCATTCATACAGATAGGGGTCATATGACCCGACATTCAAGTCATACAAGCATACAAGCCACAAGTGGAAGCAACATGTCTGGGTACAGACATCTAGAAAGTAAAAAGGCTTGAGCAAGCCTATCTATCCTACTAGGGTCCTCCATGTGCTCAGGATCACCACCTGGGCATCAGGCTAGTCATCAACGTCAAGGTGTACGTAAAACCCATCAGAAGGAGCGGTAGTCTCTTTTGCAATTGTAATTAAGAAAACATGAGTACAAATGTACTCAGCAAGACTTACATCAGATCCTACATACATGCATATTATCAACAAAGGGACTGATACGTCTCTAACTTATCTAAACTATCTTACGAGACTCTTGGCTAAACTATCTTACGAGACACCAACTTGTAATTGTTTTGCGCACTCAAGTCTGATACGTCTCCAATGTATCTATAATTTTTTATTGTTCCATGCTATTATATTACCCCTTTTGGATGTTTATGGGCTTATTTTACATATTTTTATCATTTTTGGTATTAACCTACTAACCGGATGCCCAGCCCGTATTACTGTTTTTTTGCCTATTTCAGTATTTTGAAGAAAAGGAATATCAAAAGGAGTCCAAACGGAATGAAACCTTCGGGAGCATGATTTTTGGAATGAACGTGATCCGGAGAACTTGGAGTGCAAGTCAAGAAGCAAATGAGGCGGCCAGGAGATAGGACGGCACGCCCACCCCTCCTGGGTGCGCCACTATCTCCTGGGCCCCACGAGCGGGCACCGACATACTTCTTCCTCCTATATATACCTACGTACCCCGAAAACATCCAGGGAGCCAACAAAAAACAATTTCCACCATTGTAACCTTCTGTATCCGCGAGATCCCATCTTGGCGCCTTCGCCGGTGCTCTGCCGGAGAGGGAATCGACCAAGGAGGGCTTCTACATCAACACCATAGCCCTTACGATGAGTTGTGAGTAGTTTACCACAGACCTTCGGGTCCATAGTTATTAGCTAGATGGCTTCTTCTCTCTTTTTGGATCTCAATACAATGTTCTCCCCATCTCTTGAGGAGATCTATTTGATGTAAACTCTTATTTGCGGTGTGTTTGTTGAGACCCGATGAATTGTGGGTTTATGATCATGTTTATCTATGAGAAATATTTGAATCTTCTCTGAATTCTTTTATGTATGATTGAGTTATCTTTGCAAGTCTCTTCAAATTATCAGTTTGGTTTGGCCTACAAGATTGATCTTTCTTGCCATGGGAGAAGTAATTAGCTTTGGGTTCAATCTTGTGGTGTCCTTACCCAGTGACTGAAAGGGTTGCAAGGCACGTATTGTATTGTTGCCATCAAGGATAAAAAGATGAGGTTTATATCATATTGCATGAGTTTATCCCTCTACATCATGTCATATTTCTTAATGCGTTACTCTATTCTTCTAAACTTAATACTCTAGATGCATGCTGGATAGCGGTCGATGTGTGGAGTAATAGTAGTAGATGCAGGCAGGAGTCGGTCTACTTGTCGCGGACGTGATGCCTATATACATGATCATGCCTAGATAATCTCATAATTATTCGCTTTTCTATCAATTGCTAGACAGTAATTTGTTCACCCACCGTAATACTTATGCTATCTTGAGAGAAGCCACTAGTGAAACCTATGGCCCCGGGGTCTATCTTTTATCATATAAGCTTTCAATCTACTTTTGTTTGCATCTTTACTTTTTGCATCTATATTATAAAATACCAAAAATATATTTATCTTATTATACTATCTCTATCAGATCTCACTTTCGCAAGTGGCCGTGAAGGGATTGACAACCCCTTTATCGCGTTGGTTGCAAGTTCTTTGTTTGTTTGTGTAGGTGCGTGGGACTTTTGAGGAGCCTCCTACTGGATTGATACCTTGGTTCTCAAAAACTGAGGGAAATACTTACGCTACTGTTGCTACATCACCCTTTCCTCTTCAAGGAAAACCAACGCAAGCTCAAAACGTAGCAGAGTCCACTACTCACCACAACAATACACCATCAAGGATCCACTCCCTCCATCCTACAGAAGGGCCATCCATGGCACTCGCACTTGTCTTGAGGATTTTAGTAGTTTCCATTTACTTGTCTATGAACTGTATAGGCAACCAAGTAGTCCTGTACCGCGGACGCGGCTATTCGAATAGATGATGTTAACCATGCAGCGGTGTACTTCATTACACACACTTCCACCACTTTTCGCCATTTACACGACATGTACTTCGCAACCTTTAAGCGGATGCCCAACTAGGGTGTCGGCCATCGCCTAACTAAACACTCAAGTCTCCAGTCCAGGTTTATCGCCTATTCAGGTTCCATCTGCAGGGAGTCCGGCCGAGGTTTCCACCTACGGCCCCGAACGATGTGTATAGGGTTCCGAGACACCAAACAGGCGTCCGACATACCCGGCCACGTACCTACTGCATCACATCCCACCCTGAGGGTCAGTGCTGCACATGGCCTCCAGTATACTACAAACACTAGAAACTACTTGCAACTCCTAGATAGAGGACAAGGGTGGTTAAGAAACCGAGAGGGTCCATTGGTTTCGGGCCCAATGCATGGTAGTAGCTGAATATAAAATCACACATACATATCTCAGTGCTTAATGATGGTTCCAATGAAACAACCCACCATGTACTCCTACATGGCCTCTCATTGATACCTTTACCAAATCATGTTCAACACACCATTCTCGTTACCGACATGATCGTTTCACTCTAGCCCATCACCCAGATGAACCAGACCTTACACAACTCTAAGCATAGCAGGCATAGCAAGGTAGGAACACACAAACATGGCTCAATCAACTCCGACACATGCTAGTGGGTTTCATCTAGTTATTGTGGCAATGACAGGTCATGCAGAGGAAATGGGTTCAACTACCGCAACACACAATAGTTTGAAATGCGGTTGTCTTAAATGAAGTAAATGAGAGTAGGAGTGAGAACATGGTATTTTATCGATATGATCAAATGGGTGGTTGCTTGCCTGGCAGGTCGGTAGTCTGGTACTGTCCTTCGATCGGCTACTCATGGTAATCCTCTGGGACAGAACCTACCATAGAGAGCACCGGTAACTCAATCAATACACGACAATATGCAGCAATATGATGCATGTATGTGACATAGCAATATGATGCATGCATGTAACCAGATGGGTTTGAGCTATTTTGAACCAAAGATTCAAACACAAACTCATTTTGTGAGCTTAAATTGTGCCTTATCATGTTTTGCACTAAACAATAAGGTTAACTTGTTTAAACATGCATGAAACTAGTATAGATGGACAGGTTGGATTTTTTTTGATCATTTTTCATATATAACACTTCGCATTTGGAGTTACTAATTAATTTCTCTGAATTTTTGAAGTTAGCACTATTTTCTAAAATTTCCTGGAATAAATCCAGAAAATGTATTACTGCGTCAGCATTGCGTCAGCAAGTCAACTAGGCGGTCTAGGTCAATCCTGACCAGTGGGACCCACTGGCTAGTGTCAATGTTAGTTAATTATCTAATTAGGATTAGTTTAACTACTAACCTAGGTTTGACTAACAGGCAGGGTCTACATGTCAGTGATCGAGGGGGGTCAAATCCCTGGTCAAACTGGGTTGACTTGCCAGCGCTTAGCTGCCGGCGACGTCCAAACACAATGGAGGGTGCGGGTTTTGCCCTCCGGCGACCAAATGGACGGCGTAGACCACCTACGTGTAGGTGGGAGCAAGCCGCGTCACGGGGTGGTGGTGGGTGAGCTCAGGGTCACTGGAAACAACGCCGACGACGAGCTTTGCGGCTGCCAGAGATCGGGCGAGACCGAATTCATCGTTACAGTGGT
This sequence comes from Triticum dicoccoides, assembly GCF_002162155.2. NCBI lineage: Eukaryota > Viridiplantae > Streptophyta > Magnoliopsida > Poales > Poaceae > Triticum > Triticum dicoccoides. The sequence continues at coordinate 285,798,000 of NC_041385.1, forward strand.
TTTGGAGGCACGAGACCAGCTCCTTCATGGCCTACGAGGTGCGGTGAGGTTGTTGGACATGGTGGTGACGCTGTTGGGTGGCTGGAGCTACGTCGGCGACGAGATCAGGAGGCGCCGCATGCAGTGGTGCTCGTTGCGGTCATTGTAGTGGACTGCAGCAAGAATGGAGAGGAGGGGGAGGGGCAGGAGCTCTCACCGAACTCAGCGAACTAGACGGTGAGGTCGGGGACGAGCTGGAGCGAGCGTGATGGTGAAGGGGATCTCCGACAACAGCGAGGCGGGGCGAGGTCGTTGCGGTGGCTCTGGGGTGATCGAGCGCTCGGGGCTCGGTCTGCTCGATGAAGCTGAGGGCGGTGGAGCTCCTGGACAGAGCGAGGCAACATGGAGATGATGGTGGCCGCGGCTACGATGGTGGTGCGGCTGCGGCTGCATCGTTCATGGGTGGAGAGGGCGAGGGAGAGGCGCTGGGGGCAAATGGAGGTGTCAAGGGGGTCGGTGTGATGACTTGGAGATCATCCACGCGTCCAGCAGCTCGGCGGCAAGCAGCTCATGCCGTGGTGAGCTCAGGCACGGCAGTGCTCACATCCCTGCCTGCCTGGCGGGAAGAAGCAGCTGGCTGGCACGGGCCAGCACGGTGCTAGGCCGCGAGGTGGGTCGGCTGGGTAAGTTGGCCTAGTAAGCTCTTTTCCTTTTATTTCTGCTTTTCTTTTCTTTTTGTAAGTTTGTGGCTTTTCTAAAAATGCTTAGGCACTTTCAAAAATCATGAAACTGCTCATGCCCATTGTTTAGAATATATCCAACAATAAACAGTTTGGTTTATGATTATTTGGACATTTAAAATATTTTATAGCATTTAAATCTCCAAATGCAAATAACATATGATTTAATCCAGTGACCTTAGGATGTCCTAGAAAATTGTGCACCATTTTTGTCAGAGGTTCTAGACCAAGGCAAAGATGATGAACATTTTAGAGGGCATTCTAGCTTCATTGAAAAAGATTTTAGTAAACCCTAGTTGGATTAAGGGGGTGCTGGGGGTTCTGTCATCCCCATTTGAAAGTTCATCAGTAAAGTAAACATGATGCAGTCACTCTAATGCATGCACTGACTAGGGTTGTGAAAACTCACCCCCAATCAGAAAAATCTCGTCGCGAGATTTAGGATCCTTCAGAAAGAAGGTGGGGTACTCAAGTCGAAGACGATCCTCCCTTCCCCAAGTGGCTTCTTTCTCGGAATGGTGTGACCATTGAACCTTGAGAAACCTGATGTTATGGCGTCGAGTGGTACACTCGGCTTGATCATGGATACGAACGGGATATTCTCGATATGTGAGATTATCTTGGAGATCAAGTGTTTCGTGGTCCACTCCACGGATAAGATCCAATAAGCAACGCCTGAGTTGAGAAATGTGGAAGACATCATGGACTCTGGAGAGGTGCGGAGGTAGTTCCAGTTGGTAGGCAACTTCTCCTTGTTTGGCAAGAATGCGAAAGGGTCCAATGTAGCGAGGAGCCAATTTTCCTTTGATACCGAAGCGATGGGTTCCCTTCAGAGGAGTAACCCGAAGGTAAGCCTTCTCATCAACTTCAAAAGTCATAGCCTTATGTTTACGATCATATTGGCTCTTTTGCCGAGATTGGGCTGTTTTTAACTTTTCACCAACAATGCGAACTTGATCTTCTGCTTCCTGGATCATATCCGGACCAAAGAAATGTCTTCCCCCGGTTTCGGACCAGTTAAGAGGCGTTCGACACATTCGTCCATAGAGAACTTCAAAAGGAGCTTTGCCCAAGCTAGATTGATAGCTATTGTTATAAGCAAATTCGGCAAATGGAAGGCATTTCTCCCAACCCATTCCGAATGAGATAATAGAAGCTCGGAGCATATCTTCCAGAATTTGATTGACGCGTTATACTTAACCACTTGATTGAGGGTGGAAGGCGGTGCTAAAGGAGAGATGAGTTCCCATAGCATTTTGGAAACTTTCCCAAAATCGAGAGGTGAAGAGACTTCCATGATCCGAGTTAATTTCCAATGGAACACCATGGAGAGACACTATTCGGGAGATATACAAATCTGCTAGCTGACTAGCAGTTATACTCTCTCGAACAGGTAGGAAATGGGCTACTTTGGAAAGTCGATCAATGACAATGAAGATAGCGTTATTTCCTCTCTTGGTACTGGTAAAACCGGTGATGAAATTCATACCAATTTTATCCCATTTCCATTCAGGAATAGCTAAAGGTTGAAGGGTGCCAGCAGGTCGTTGATGTCTGCTTTAACACGAAAACAGACCTCGCAATTAGCAATATATTGAGCAATTTCTATCTTGATCCTAGTACACAAAAACCTCTGGTGTAGGTCCTGATACATCTTGGTACTACCAAAATGAATGGTGAAAGGAGAAACAATCCGCAACTCCTTTCTTGATGTTTCTCTTGATATGGGAGATTCCCGAATCTACCTTCTGAGCTTTCATAATCTGATCCGTAAGGGTAGATCTTGCCACCAAGGTGGAAAGGAATCCTTGAGGAACAATGTGAAGGTTAAGCTTCCGAAATTCCTCATGGAGAAGTGGTTGACTTTGTTGTAACATCAGATTGTTACAATAAGATTTACGACTTAGTACATCAGCCATGACATTGGCTTTTCCAGGGGTGTAAGTTATTCCTAAGTCGTAATCTATGATCAACTCGACCCAACATCTTTGCCTGAGATTCAAATCCAGTTGGGTGAATATGTATTTCAGACTGGTGATCGGTGAACGTTTCGCACCGATTACTGAGAAGGTAATGTCGCCAGGTTTTGAGTGCATGGACTACAGCTGCAAGCTCTAGATCATGTGTTGGATAATTTTCCTCATGTGATGCAACTGTTGTGAAGCACGGGCAATTACATGACGATCTTGCATGAGTATGCAACCTAGTCCTTGTCATGAGGCGTCACAATAGATAACAAAGTCCTTGGAGAAATCTGGTGGTACCAGTACAGAGGCAGATGTGAGGCGTCTTCTCAGTTCCTGAAAACTGTGCTTGCACTGTGGAGTCCACTCGAACTTTTTACTTTCTTGAGGAGTTCGGTTAGAGGTTTAGCAACGTTGGAGAAGTTCTCGACAAAGCGACGGCAATAGCTCGCTAAGCCAAGGAAACTCCAAACTTGCTTGACCGATTCAGGTGGAGTCCAAGTAAGAACGGCTTGAACTCGCTCGGCATTGACAGCAATACCCTTCCAGAGATTACATGGCCTAGATAGGTCACTTCCGGCAACCAAAATTCACATTTAGATAATTTGGCATAAAGGCGATGCTCTCGAAGTTTCATCAATACTAGCCTTAGATGCTCGGCATGTTCTTCCTCATTCTTGCAGTAGATGAGTATATCATCGAGGTATACCACGACGAATTTATCCAAATACTCCATGAAGATCGAGTTCATTAATCGAGAGAAAGTAGCTGAGTAATTGGTTAAACCGAAGGACATGACGGTGTACTCGTATTGGCCATAACGAGTAACAAAGGCCATTTTGGGAATGTCCTCGTTCTTGATTTTGATTTGATGGTAACCCAGCCTCAAATCCATCTTAGAAAAGATTGAGGATCCAGTGAGCTGATCATATAGGTCGTTGATCCTGGGGAGCGGATACTTGTTCTTTATGGTGACCAAGTTGACGGGTCGATAATCCACAACCATCCGATCCGTACTATCCTTCTTCTTGACGAAGAGGACGGTACAAGCCCATGGAGAAGAACTAGGACGGATGAATACCTTTTTCAAGGGCTCATCGAGTTGTTTCTTGAGCTCAGCTAGTTCTAGTGGTGCCATCTTATAGGGTCTCCTAGAAATTGGGACAATTCCAGGGATAAGATCTATCACGAACTCGACATCCCTGTCAGGTGGAACACCTGGCAGTTCTTCTGGAAAGATATCCAGAAAGTCACGGACTACCGGAACGTCTTCGAGGTCTGGCAAAGGACTGGCATTAAGAGAGTAGAGCTGACACTTAGCTACTCAGGTAAAGACATTGACTACCTTGCCCGATGGATGTGTTAGTCGAACAGTCCTAGAGTAACAATCAATCTTAGCATGATGGGCTGACATCCAGTCCATACCCAAGATGATATTTATGTCCGAGGATTTGAGAGCTATCAAGGATGCAAGGAAAACAAGTCTATCGACATGAATTTCATTCCCATGGCTTACTTTAGAAGTTTGCCATCTAGAACCAGGAGTAGAAATTTCCATGGTAGAGGGCATGTCACAAAATGTGGTGTTATGCAAATGAGCATAGCTCTCAGATATAAATGAATGCGATGCTCCAGTATCGAAAAGAACAGATGCCGGATGGCAGTTAACAAGGAGCGAACCAAGAACGACGTTGGGATCATCCCGAGTCTCTTCAGATGAGACACAATTCACATGACCACGTGAATAGGTGGCTGGCTTGGCACAGTTCACTTTCCCTATTGGCTTGCCACGACCAATAGCCTTTCCGTACTGGTTGGGGTTGTTCTGGGGACACTCTTGCATGTAGTAACCTCGTTCTCCACACTTGAAGCATGTCACAGAGTTGGTGCGTGGAGGAGCATTGGCGGCTGATCCACCATAAGATTTGGGCAGTGCATACTACTGGGTTGGACGAGGCGCCTGATTGGATGGCCTCGATGTGAACCTAGGTAGCAGACCTGTGTTAGGCACCCACACCCGACACTTCTGAGAGCCAGAACCGGATGAGGAACCAGTGTCACGGGAGTGCTTGCGTGAAGTCAGTCTGACTTGTCCCAGCACTGATAGCCTTGTTCACTAGCTTCTGAAAGAAAGTGCACTCGTGCAGTCGCAGATCACGTCGAAGCTCGGGGTTGTGTCCCTTGTGGAACCTTGCCTGCTTCTTGGTGTCGGTGGATACCTCTTTAGGTGCATAGTGAGCCAGATTTCCAAACTCTCTGTTGTATGCATCCACAGTGAGCCTACCCTGGGTGAAGTTGCAGAAGTCCTCCCGCTTACGATCCATAAGACCTTCCGGGATGTGATGCCATGGAAAGCCTCGCTGAACTCTGCCCAAGTGGTAACCTGGCCAGCTGGGCGCATGGCCTCATAGTTCTCCCACCAAAGGCTGGCGGGGCCTTCAACATGATAAGCAGCGTAAATGACCTTGTTAGCTTCGGCTACGTGTGCAGAGCGTAGATTGTGGGTGATGTTGCGGAGCCGATCATCCACGTTGAGGAGCTCGACGGAATGATGGAAGGTGGGTGGGTACAGCTTGATGAAGTCGTTGAGAGACACCGAGTCATTCCTCTGGTGACGTGTTGTGTTCTGCTCAATGCGTTCCAGCAAACGGTTGGTCTCATGTTTGTTCCTTTTAGCCTCCAGCATGACCTCAGCCAAGGAAGGAGGAGAGGCAGATTCACATTTCTAGCCCCACTGCCTTCAGCCTGCTCCGGGGCAGCAGGGTTGTTTCGGTTATTGACCATCCTAGGAAAACAAAACAACGGTTTATATAAGGATGACAAAATACTGACAAAAGAGTGCAGAATGTAATAGATGACATGGAACGCAAATATGTTCATCCGTGCGACATGGTAATACAGAAACTGCCATATATATACCATCGGTCATACACACCATACACAGTTTAGTACAAGACCAAACTGAAGTACAACTGCGGTGAAAGAAAGATTACATCTCATCGGAGGCATTCCAACCTCCTATACATTATTTTTCTACACCTCCAGAATTTAGTACACACTAAGTCATATTCCACAAGACATGCAGGACTGTGGAGATACAACTACTACATATTACTAGTGCCATGATCCAGCTCAGTCATCTCCATCTCCGTAGTAGTCCTCATAGAGATTACCCGCAAAGCCTGGAATCAGAACATGTGGATCCGGAAACTCATGGTCACGTCGGGCCTGTGGACCATAAGGACTTGGATGAGGCCTTGGTCCCACGAACGGTCGCAGATGACGCCCACGTGGAGGCGTGATACCTCCAACATCTGGATAGTCCACGCGATCTGGCAGATGAGTGCGAACGCGGGTACAAATCCCGTATATCAAGGTAACCGGTCTGCACGGCAGGTGTCAGATGTGTCAGGGTGGCCCAGTGGTCCGCGCGTGTCTTGTATAGCTCCATGCGTAGGGCACGGTTCTCTCGGTCCCTCTCCTCCAACATCTCAGTGGTGGTGCAAAGACGTGGCTCCTCATGAGAAGCATGAGCATAAAGCCCAGTGTAATACCCCTCCTGACCATTGTGTGCTGCCGGCAGATAGCGGAACTCGGTGTCCTGAAGTGATGCATACCTGACTCGAATGATAGAGATCATGGAGTAAGCAGCATCCTAGATGGACATCTCCACGGTAATACCAAGCCCGTAAGACCAGTGAAGGGGCTCGGTATCTCCGGGATAAGAAGGAAAGATCCTCACGTTGCAGATATACTGACTCTGGATACCATCTATAGTCTGTCTCTATCATCACACGGACTAGCATGGCCGTGTGCCCGGGCATGTCAATGCACTGAGTCAGACGTACCACCTGGTGTGTAGTGCGAGAAGACATCTGAAACACCAAAATAAGGTAAAGACATTAGAATTTCTAGCAGAAATTGGACAACATAACGGCTGTAAATACTCAAAAAGGATTTTGAGACATTTTGCAAAGGATTGCATAGACTCTCAACAACATCATATCAAGGTTCTGGGTCCAACTAACAACATACTGAGGTAGTAGAACTGAACTGGGGCTTGTAACCATCAATCCTATAAGTTACTACAGACTCGTAACATGTGAACTTGATAGAGAGAAGAGATACTAGTCCTTAACCCCCGTCAAAAGAATGGACTGACTAAGATCAGAATGCCATGAGGTAAAGGAGTAAAAAGAGCCTTATGTTCCATCCCACAATCAATTCCCCTACATATAACTAAAGCACTTCTAGACTCGACATCGACTAGTTTGGCTTCAAGAACCTACAGAAAGTATGGCTCTGATGCCAACACTATCAGTACCCCGATCCTAAGTCACATCGATCTAGCATGTAATACCTCATATCACCTTACGGCCTCACGCACGGTACTCCCACGGGTGTCGCCTTACCAGGCCCGGGACCGTTTGCACCTTTCGGATCACGTATATGATAGTGTCGCTAGCATCCATATGATAGAGAACCCGGGCTAACATGGCTAGTCGTGAACCCAAAGTGGCGCTAACTTACAGGGACATGCATACATGACCCAGCAATGAACGTATCGATCAACAGCGAATGAACCCAAGTCATAGCAAGCTACAAGGACTTAAAGGAATACCGCGTGACATTTCCCTGAAGGGACAGACACAAGAACGAAGAAATACACATGCGGGCCAGCCTAAGTGTTCTGGAGCAGTAGCAAGCTACCATGGCTCAGCGGAAGAACTAGGAGATATTTGCCGGTAAGAGAGGCTACCAAGGATAAACAACTAGGTAGTCAGGTCCCACACATACCAAGCATTTCAAACATACACACAATATACTCAATATGTGCAAATACAACATGGCATCACAACAAAACTCTACAACTCAAGTACTTTATTTAAAAGGCTCCAGAGAGCCATACATATCATTCATACAGATAGGGGTCACATGACCCGACATTCAAGTCATACAAGCGTACAAGCCACAAGCAGAAGCAACATGTCTGGGTACAAACATCTAGAAAGTAAAAAGGCTTGAGGAAGCCTATCTATCCTACTAGGGTCCTCCATGTGCTCAAGATCACCACCTGGGCCTCAGGCTACTCATCGATGTCAATGTCTACGTAAAACCTATCAGAAGGAGAGGCAGTCTCTTCTGCAATTGTAATTAAGCAAACATGAGTATAAAGGTACTCAGCAAGACTTACATCAGATCCTACATACATGCATATTATCAACAAAGGGATAGTGGGGTTATTGCAGCAAGCCATCTTTGACTCTTGGCTAAACTATGTTAAGAGACACCAACTTGTAATTGTTTTGCGCACTCGAGTTCACCACTCACCACAACAATACACCACCGAGGATGCACTCCCGTCATCCTACGGAAGGGCCATCCACGACACTCACACTTGTCTTGAGGCTTTCGGTAGTTTCCATTTATTTGTCTATGAACTGTATAGGCAACCAAGTAGTCCTTTACCGCGGACACGGCTATTCGAATAGATGATGTTAACCCTCCAGGGGTGTACTTCTTCACACACGCTTCCACCACTTATCGCTGTTTACACGACATGTACTCGACAACCTTCAAGCGGAAGCCCACCGAGGGTGTCGGCCACGGCCTACCTAAACACTCAAGTCTCTAGTTAAGGTTTATCGCCTATTCATGTTCCATCCACTCGAAGTCCGCCGAGGTTTCCACATACGACCCTGAACAATGTGTACAGGGTTCCGAGACACCAAACAGGCGCTGGCATACCCGGCCACGTACCTACTGTATCATAGCCCACCCCCGAGGGTCAATGCTGCACACGACCTCCAGTATACTACAGACACCAGAAACTACTTGCAACTCCTGGTAAGAGGACAAGGGTGGTTAAGAAGCCGAGAGGGTCCATTGGTTTCGGGCCCAATGCATGGTAGTAGCTGAATCTTAAATCACACATACAGATCTCAGTGCTGGAGGACGGTTCCAATGAAACAATCCACCATGTACTCCTACATGGCCTCTCATTGATACCTTTACCAAATCGTGTTCAGCACACCATTCTCGTTACCGACATGATCATTTCACTCTAGCCCATCACCCAGATTAACCAGACCTGACACGACTCTAAGCATAGCAGGCATAGCAAGGTAGGAAACACAAACATGGCTCAATCAACTCCTACACATGCTAGTGGGTTTCATCTAGTTATTGTGGCAATGACTGGTCATGCAGAGGAAATGGGTTCAACTACCGCGGCACAGAGCTATTTGAAACGCAGTTGTCTTAAATGCAGTAAATGAGAGCAGGAGCGAAAACATGTGATTTTATCGATATGATCAGATGGGTGGTTGCTTTCCTGGCAGGTCGGTAGTCTGGTACTGTCCTTTGATCGGGTACTCACGGCAATCGTCCGGGACAGAACCTACCGTAGAGAGCACCGGTAACACAATCAATACACAACAATATGCAACAATATGATGCATGCATGTTACATAGCAATATGAGTGTGTTAGGCCGATGCAAGTATAACCAGATGGGTTTGAGCTATTTTGAACCAAAGATTCAAACCCAAACTTATTTTGTGAGCTTAAATAGTTCCTTATCATGTTTTGCACTAAAAAATAAGGTTAACTTGTTTAAACATGCATGAAACCAGTACAGATGGATAGATTGGATTTTTCTGATCATTTTTCATATATAACACTTTGCATTTGGAGTTACAGATTAATTTCAATGAATTTTTGAAGTTAGCACTATTTTCTGGAATTTCCTGATTAAGAATAAATCCAGAAAATGTATTACTGCGTCAACATTGCGTCAGCAAGTCAACTGGGAAATCCAGGTCAAACCCGACCAGTGGGACCCGCTGGTCAGATTCACTGTTAGTTAATTAAAAAATTAGGATTAGTTTAACTACTAACCTAGGTCTGACTAACGGGCAGGGCCCACATGTCACTGACCTAGGGGGTCAATCCCTGGTCAAATTGGGTTGACCTGCTGGTGTTTAGCCGCCGGCGACGTCTAGACGCGGTGGATGGTGCAGGTTTTGCCTTCCGGCAACCAAATGGACGGTGGAGACCACCTACGTGTAGCTGGGAGCAAGCCGCGTCAAGGGGTGGTTGTGGTTGAGCTCAGGGTCGCCGGAAACGACGTTGGTGATGAGCTTTCCGCCTGACGGAGTTCGGGAGAGGCTGCACTCATCGTTGCAGTGGTTTTGGAGGCACGAGGTCAGCCCCTTCGTGGCCTACTGCTACGTCTTGAGCTTGCATTGTTTTCCTTGAAGAGGAAAGGGTGATGCAGCAAAGTAGCATAAGTATTTCCCTCAGTTTTTGAGAACCAAGGTATCAATCCAGTAGGAGGCTCCTGAAAAGTCCCACGCACCTACACAAACAAACAAGAACCTCGCAACCAATGCAATAAAGGGGTTGTCAATCCCTTCACGGCCACTTGCGAAAGTGAGATCTGATAGAGATAATAAGACAAGATAAATATTTTTCATATTTTTATGATATAGATTGGAAAGTAAAGGATGCAAATAAAAGTAGATGGAAAACTTATATAATAAAAGATACACCCGGGGGCCATAGGTTTCACTAGTGGCTTCTCTCAGGATAGCATAAGTATTACGGTGGGTGAACAAATTACTGTCGAGCAATCGATATAAAAGCGAATAGTTATGAGATTATCTACGCATGATCATGTACATAGGCATCAGGTCCGTGATAAGTAGATTGAACCGATTCTGCATCTACTACTATTACTTCACACATCGACCGACTCCTGCCTACATCTAGAGTATTAAGTTCATGATGAACAGAGTAACGCATTAAGAAAGATGACATGATGTAGAGGGATAAACTCATGCAATATGATATAAACCCCATCCTTTTATCCTCGATGGCAACAATACAATACTTTCCTTGCTGCCCTTGCTGTCCCTAGGAAAGGACACCGCAAGATTGAACCCAAAGTTAAGCACTTCTCCCATTGCAAGAAAGATCTATCTAGTAGGCCAAACAAAACTGATAATTCGAAGAGACTTGCAAAGATAACTTAATCACACATAAAAGAATTCAGAGGAGATTCAAATATTTCTCATAGATAAACTTGATCATAAACCCACAATTCATCAGATCTCGACAAACACACCGCAAAAAGAGTTACATCGAATAGATCTCTAAGAAGATCGAGGAGAACTTTGTATTGAGATTCAAAGAGAGAGAAGAAGCCATCTAGCTAATAACTATGGACCCGAAGGTCTTTGGTAAACTACTCTCAACTCATCGGAAGGGCCTTGGAGATGATGTAGAGGCCCTCCATGGTCGATTCCCCCTCCGGTGGAGCGCTGGCGAAGGCTCCAAGATGGGATCTCGCGGATACAGAAGGTTGCAGCGGTGGAATTAGGTTTTCGTGGTGCTCCTTGATGGTTTCAGGGTACGGGAGTATATATAGGAGGAATAAGTTGGTCGGTGGATGCTCGAGGGGCCCACGAGGGTGGGGGCCATGCCGGGCACCCTCGTGGTCGCCTCGATTGTTGCTTGACGTCCACACCAAGTCTCCAGGTTTGCATTTGTTCCAAAAAGATCGCTGCCGAAGGTTTCATCCCGTTTGGACTCCGTTTGACATTCCTTTTCTTCGAAACACTGAAATAGGCAAAAAACTGGAATTCGGGCTGGGCCTCCGGTTAATAGGTTAGTCCCAAAAATGATATAAAACTGTAAAGTAAAGACCATAAACATCCAAAACGGGTAATATAATAGCATGGAACAATAAAAAATTATAGATACGTTGGAGACGTATCACCTACACAGTGCGGCGAGGTTCTTGGACATGGTGGTGAGGCCGTTGGGTGGCCGAAGCTACTTTATCGACGAGCTCAGGCAGCGGCGCGTGCGGTGGTACTCGTTACGGTCGTTGCAGTGGACGGCAGCGAGAAAGAAGAGGAGGGGGAGGGGCAGGAGCTCACAACGAACTAGAGCGAGCGTGACGGCGAAGGGGATCTCCGGCGACGGTGAAGCGGGGCGAGGTCGTTGCTGTGGCTCTGGGGAGAACGAGCGCTCGGGGCTAAGTCTGCTCCACGAAGCGGAGGGAGGTGGATCTCCTGGATGGAGCGAGGCGACATGGAGACGACCGTGGTCGCCGCTACGACGGGGTGCGGCCGCGGCTGCATCGGCCATTGGTGGAGAGGGCGAGGGAGAGGTGATGAGGGCAAATGGAGGTTTCGAGGGGGTCGGGGCGATGATGTGGAGATCATGCATGCGTACAGCAGCTCGGCGGCAAGCAGGTGACGCCGTGGCGAGCTCGGGCGCGCCGGCGCTCACTTCCCTGCCTGCCCGGCGGGAGGAAGTAGCTGGCTGAGCGGGCCAGCACAGTGCTGGGCCGCCAGGTGGGCCGGCTGGGTAAGTTGCCCTGGTAAGCTCTTTTCCTTTTATTTCTGCTTTTCTTTTCTTTCTATAAGTTTTTGTCTTTTCCAAAAATGCTTAGGCACTTTCAAAAATCAGGAAACTGCTCATGCCCCCGCTTAGAATACATCCAACAGTAAACATTTTGGTTTATGATTATTTGGACATTTAAAATATTTTATAGCATTTAAATGTCCAAATGCAAATAACATATGATTTAATCCAGTGACCTTAGGACGTCCTATAAAATTGTGCACCATTTTTGTTAGAGGTTCTATACCAAGGCAAAGATGATGAACACTTTAGAAGGGCATTTCAGGTTGATTGAAAAAGATTTTAGTAAACCCTAGTTGGATTAAGGGGGTGCTGGGGGTTCTGTCATCCCCATTTCAAAGTTTCTGATAAAGTAAACATGATGCAGTCACTCTAATGCATGCACTGACTAGGGTTGTGACAGCCGCCGTAGCCACCGCGCCGCTCCGCCGCCTTGCTGCGCCGCTGCGCGCGTCGCCGCCCGTGAGCTCCTCCACCGACCGCGCCTTGCCGGAGTTCGTCGCCAGAGCCGGGGTGGATCATATCCACCCACTCGCCGATCCAAACGGCCATCCACGTCCTTGATCCCGCTGTCCGGGGTCCTCCCCGTCCCGTTTCCGCGAGGTTGATTTTCTTCCAAGTTCCAGTTTCTTTGAACATTATGTGTGCATCTTCATCATATCATAACTTTGTGCATGTTGCTCCGTTTTGCGTGTATGGTATGTCGAAGTGTTCATCTCTTGATGCTTTAGATTATTGAGTAGTCTGCATTCATGTTACTGTTCATCTTGATGCATTAACCTTCGTTGCAAAACTGCCAAGTGATATAAACTGCTGAAATCTGCTGCCTGCTAACATCATGTATGCATCTTGTGAGTGATGTATCTTTGGCCCTGTTGATCCTATGGTGATGATCTTTATATGAAAATGTTAATCTCAGAGTTCTCTACATGTTGATGTGCTTTGAATTCATGTTAGGGTGCATCTTGGCATGTTAATCTCTGTTGCATAAGTGATCACTGATGTTAACTGCTGAAAATTGTTAGAACTTTCCCTTTTCTGTTTTTATATCTTTTTGTGTGATTTTCTTTTGAGCATCATGTCAACATGTTTTAGGAGCATAATCATGCCATCTTCACATGGGTGCAATCCTTTTATTTGTATATGCCCTGGGCTAATTGACATGTTATATCATATGTTATTTGATGTTAATGTTCTGCTAAGTCTGAATCTGTTATATCATGTTGCTATGTTTGCTTGATTCTACCATCAAATCCGTGCATAGTCTGGAGATGCTTAATTGACATGTTTTGATGTATATGATATGCTCTATCAGGACATTCCATTTGATGTCTCATATATCCCTTGGAGCATATGTTTTCATCGCCATGAACTTTCCTAAATGATGTTCTAGTTTTCTGTTAACTTCATGATGCCATGTTGTGAGCTTGATATTGATTAATCTATGCCTCATTTAGAGATTCTCCAATTACTTGTATTCAAGTATGCTATGAGCATTTTGTTCACATAGCAAGTTTGATGATTTTTTACTTCATATGACATACGTTCCAAGCTTGCAAACATGCTATGATGTTGTTGCAGTTCTACACTTGCTGAAACTGTTTCAACATTCAATCTTGTCTTGATGGTTTCGACTAATCCATCAGTCATATGCACATGATGCCTGGATGTTATTTTATGTTTGTTATGTGTACTTTGATGCCATGCCATTTCTTGCTATGTATAGTTGCTATAGCATCTTTGTTTCTTGCCTCCAACATGTCATCATATTGACTCTGCTCATGCATATGCCCTGTTTCAGTCATAATCTATGTTATTATGTTGCTTCTTGCATTGATCACCTTGGTTTAATCTTGATGCCTATGAACCTGAACCTTCATGATAATTGAAGCATGTAATATTTATTTTGAGTGCATATCAAGTTTGTGTTCATATGTTTCCTGTAGCATGTTGTTTTGATGATTGCAAAGTACCTCCTTGCTGTTTTAGGTAGATTGTTATAACTTGTTTGGAGCGTATGTGTTGCACCGTTGCTCCATTTGGATCATGTCCTATATGAAACTTGCTTAGATTTGCATGTAGTTTCATCATATCTTGTTGCATCCTTGTTTTCGAGTGTTGCTGATTGGGTTTTTCTTGCTTTTGCATCAATGTCAAGTTTAACTTGTTTTTCTCATATCTTGTAGCCCGTAGATCCAAATTAAATGAACTTTATATGTAACTTGACGAGAAAGATGTGTAGATCATCTTGGTGCTTCTTAACTTGATGTTTAACAACTTGAACATAATGTGTTATTCAGATCTAGACCAATTTCGAAATTTCATATGAGGACGTACCGGAATTGTTATAAGTTGTTTCCGGCCTCATTTAAACTTGTTTTGATGTGATGTTCTTGTATGCACCATCTCTTCCCATGAGTAGAATCATATAGCCTTGTCATGCATCATCCTTGGTTGAGCATCATGCCATGTTTATGTGTTGGCTGTCTACCATGTTGTTTGCTTCTTTTCGGTTGTGCTTCTTCTCGATAGTTCCTATTTCATTGCGACCATGAGCATTTTTTCGACTATGCTTGGTTCGTCTATGCCACTCGTCTTCTTCATGGACTCAATCTTCTTCCTAGCGGGATTTCAGGCAAGATGATTGTTACCCTGGATCTCATTACTATCTTTGCTATGATAGTTGTCTCTATGTTATTGCTGTGTCGCGCTTCCTACCACTTGTTTATCGAGCCTCCCAAATTGCCATGAAACAGCATCTAACCTTTCTCACCATCCCAGCAAACCGTTGTTTGGCTATGTTACTGCTTTGCTCACCCCTTTTATAGCATTTCTAGTTGCAGGTTATTCCATGTTGGGACAAGGATATCTTGGGATATCACAATATCTATTATTTAATTAATGCACATATATACTTGGTAAAGGGTGGAAGGCTCGGCCTTATGCCTGGTGTTTTGTTCCACTCTTGCCGCTTTAGTTTCCGTCATACCGGTGTTATGTTCCTTGATTTTGCGTCCCTAACACGATGAGAGTTTATGGGCCCCTCTTGACTGTTCGCTTTGAATAAATCTCTTCCAGCAAGGCCCTACATTGGTTTTAACATTTGCCAACATAATAATATTGAATTAATAAATTAATTGGCATAGGGCGTCATGAACCTGAGGTTTTTCCACATAATACAGGGGGGCAGTGTTGATGGTGTTGGTCCCAAACTAGAGCATTGTGCGGGACCACACCTTGGAAACTCGGGGTATCTGGTACTTGTACGCTTAGCTCATCTGTCGTGCCCTGGGACGAAATACGCGCAGCTACTAGCAGGGTGTCGGCACGCCGGGAGGTCTTGCTGGAGTAGTTTTACCATTGTCGAAATGTCTAGTGCACCGGGATCCCGAGTCTGATCGGATGTCCAGCGATTGGGGATTGTCTCCGTGGATTGTGAGCTTGACATGGGCTAAGTTGGGACACCCCTGTAGGGTTTAAATTTTGAGAGCCGTGCCCGTGGTTATGTGGCAGATGAGAATTTTTAATGTCCAGTTGTAGAGAACTTGACACCAAATTCAAATTAATATACACCAACCGCATGTGTAACCGTGATTGTCTCTTTTCGGGTGAGTTCGAGAAGAGAACATTGTGTGGTTATGTTTGAACGTAAGTAGTTCAGGATCACTTAGTGATCATTACTAGTTTGCGACCGTTTGCGTAGCTTCTCATCTTATTCTTGTACTCGTAAGTTAGCCACCATACAATGCTTAGTCGCTTGCTGCAACCTCATCACTTATCCATTCCATTCCCATTAAGCGTTGCTAGTCTTGATACCCATGGTAATGGGATTGCTGAGTCCTCGTGGCTCACAAATTACTAAAACAACAATTGAAGTTATAGGTAATGCGATGATCTGACGTGAGAGGGATGTTTTCTTGTTTTTGGAGTTCTTCTTATGCTTCTTCGTTCAGGGGATAGGTTCCTGGTCGGCAGCCTGGGCTAGCAGGTTGATGTCATTTGAGTTTCTGTTTGTGTTTCATCCGTAGTCGGATGATGCTCTGATGTATGATGTTGTTGTATTCAAGTGGCATTGAGTGCCTTTTGTATGCATCCCATCTATTATGTAAAGGTACGATGTAATGATATCCGCCTTGCAAAGCATTTTAATATGCGGCTCTATCCTTAGAGGGCTTGTCGAGTTCCTCTCGGATAGGATCGCATATTGGGCGTGACAAGTTGGTATCAGAGCCTCGACCGACCATAGGAGCCCCCTTGATTATCCATAGCATGGCCGTTGTCGTGTCTAGAAGAATACCTTTTCGGAGTCTAGTTATACTGCAGAGTAGGAATTCTTTTTACTCAGATCCCCTTCATCGCTTTGGTGAGAAACTTGACTTAGGTGTTTGATTCTTCTACTCTTCCCCTTCAAATTGTCTTTAGGGTCACGTAGTTAGTTTTCCGATTGTTGCGTTGTCTCATCCAGTGCATTTCTCTTCAAGTTGATCCAATCCTCTTCATCTCTTGAAAGATTAGTCCTCGGTTCTTTCTCAACGTCGTTGTTTTCCCCATCCTCAGTTGTCTTTCTTTTTCCCACCCATGCACCCTTTTTCTTCTCGGGGCCGAAGTGCATAAACGAGTATTCATCCTACTCATGTGAAGTCTCTACAGTCTTTCTTCAATTATTTCAACTGGTACTTTTCTCTTCAAGTTATTTGTCGGTCCCCGTTCCAAGTTGCCTTTATTCCTCCCGCCCTCCCGCCCCTTTTCTTGGAGTCAGTGTCTCTATTCGAGTATTAATTTCATTTTTACGGAGCCTCTTCAATTCGTCCTCAATTGTCTCAGCCGGTGAATTCTCGTCAAGTTCATCATTGATTCATCTTGTTTTCTTTTCTGGTGGACCCAATTCAAGTATTCGGTGTTGATCATATTATTTCCCTCGTCTCAAATGTTCCCTATTTCTCGTTTGTCTCTTGCTACTCTATTGTCCCGGAGTGCTGAAGTCATCTCAGAAGATTCATGTCTGCATTCAATTATTTCGAGGTTGTCACCTCATTCAAGTCCTTCGGTCATTCCGGTGCATCATCTATTCAACAACCCTTTCCAACGGTGTTTTCTCTTTAGTGGGCCCTAACCCACAGGTCGTTTCCCAGGATCTTACCTGACTCTTCTAATGTGGAGTCATTCTCAAATTCTTTACAAAGCGTGACATAAGTATGTATTCTCATCAGTCACATTGCCGACTTGGAGATCGCTTTAAAATTCTTTGCATCTTTGGTTCAACCTTTACTCTTTTCATTCTTCCATAGTATCTCAACAATTTTTGTGGTGTTTCTGATCGTCATTCTCTACATTTGAAGACCGAAGAAGAGTTTCTCTTAAATCTTGTCAGTTCTCTTGAAGATTCATGATTCTGGCTTCTTGTTGTCCTCTCAATTTTTTTTCCGATTGTGAGCATTCTTTTCATACCCATCCAAAGCATTTCAAGAGTTTATTTCTCTCTCGATCTTCCGGAGGCCATCATTTCAAAAGACGTCTTCTTTCTCAACTTTCACCTCTCGTTCTCCAATTCTTCCGACGCATCGATCAAGTATTCTTTAGTCAGCTCGTGATCTCTTCGTTCTTTGACTTTTATATCCCCTCAAGCCTATTTGTTCTCTTAATTCTTCCCGGTGATTCATTATCTTTCTTCTTTCATTTTTTCAGATTCTTATGGTGCTTCATTCAAGATTCCATTTCCTCTGTTATCATATCAATTCATTAATTCTTTCCCAATCCTACCGGTGGCTCATTGAAGACCTTCTCAAGTTTTCTGCTATATCTCCTCTTAATCATTTTTATAGCAAATAAGTAGTATGCAAATCCATTGCTTCCCATCTATTTAATTGGTGGAGGATAAGCATAACATAATTCTTATTCTTCTTTCATCAAGTTGAGTAACTCCTTCCTTCGGGGATTGTTCATGATGAATAATCTCTCAGTTCTAAGTTGTTCATCTTTTATTTTCCGTAGTTCCAAGTTTTTCTTGCTTCTCTCGTTGCAAAGCTCCATCTAAATCATCGTGAGGCTCTAATCTTATTCTTTTCATCCTTCACTCTATCTCATCATACTTTTGTTTACCAGAGTTCTTCATGGTGTCTCTTCATGATTTAATTCATTCTTCTAATGTTCATCAGGATTGTTGTTGGAGGAGCTCAAGTATCTTTTCTTCTTATGTCTTGGAGTGCAATTAATTCTCCATATTCTTTTGAAGTGGATTTTGCATTTCTTCGTTCTCCTCAGCTATTCAGGCATTCGGTTGTGGCATAATTTCACCTCATGTTTTGAGATGTTTTTCAGTAAGTCCACAACAAGCTGATTCTTTTGTTGTTGATTTTCTCAACAACTCCGTTCAATCCTTCGTTCTAAGGATGCTATCGAATCCATTCGTGGTGGAAGTTGTTGTTCTCTTATCCATACTTATCATTTGACTATTTCAATTCTTCTGGGGCATTGTATTGTTCATCTCGTCAAGTGCCATCCCATCTTGTGAACTTCATGCTCCATTCCTTCCTTTTTCAACAGGAGTGCTGCCCAAATTCTTTTGTTCTAATTCCTTTCTAACTTCTTCTAATCGGAGTGGTTTTAGAGTCCATCTTATTCCTTGAGATCCTGATTCTTGTCATATACGCCATTCCTCTTTTCTACCGAGTGCTCTTGTCTTTGTTCATCTTTTCTACGGTGTTCTTATCTCACCTCTTCCTCTTTCGCTTTCATCTCCTTCCTAAGATCTTAGGACGAAATCTTCTGTTAGTGGAGGAGAGTTGCAACGCCCTGAGACCGATGCGCCAGGTGTCTTCTAGTTATTCGCCGTCGTTGCCATGTCATTTGCTTGCGTGTTGTACTTTTCCATGCCATCATGTGCATTTCATCTGCATGTTTTTAAGAAGAACTTGTATCCGGCCGAGTCTCCCAGTTCTCTCCATTGCCCGTTCTAAGCACAGACACACTCGCACGCGCCCGCCGCACCTCCCAGATGTTGTTTCGTGAGCGGGAGAAAATGTTCTCGGAATGGGCCGAGAGTTGACGAGTGGTCTTGGTACATCACAAGTAGACCTCCTGTCAAATTTCGTTCCGTTTGGAGGTCGTTTGATGCCCCAACGGTTAACCGCGTTAACCACCAGACCCCTTTCTCCTTGCAGCCAACACCGCTCGACAACAACCCACTAGCCTATCCAAACCCTCTCCATGCTCTCCGCCGTTGGATCACGATCGTGTGGGCAAAAATCGCACCTCAATAGCCCTCTCATACCTCTCTCTACCTATAAAAACATTTGCTCCCCTCCATTTTCGGGTAAAAACCATAGATCCTCCTCCTCCGCTGCCAGACGCTTCCGCCTGCGCCTGACATGTCCGCCGCCGTCCCCTCCAGCCAACCCTGCGCCGCCACATGGCCTTCCTACCACCGCGGCCGCCGGGCCCAGGCGCAGCCCGCCGGGGCCCGAGCCGCCCCGACACCCCGTG
>NC_041385.1:285817881-285864108 GCF_002162155.2 Triticum dicoccoides
GCTGCCGCAACTACCGCCCCGCTCCTCTGCTTCGCTGCACCGCTGCGCGCGCCGCCTCCTGTGAGGTCCTCCGCCGACCTCCACTCGCTGGAGCTGGGGTGGATCAGATCCACCCACTCGCCGATCTAAACGCCCATCCCCTTCCCGGATCCCGCTGTCCCCGGTCCTCCCCGTCCCGTTTCCGCGAGGTCGATTTTCTTCCAAGTCCCATTTTTTTCAACATTATGTTTGCATCTTCATCATATGATAACTTTGTGCATGTTGCTCTGTTTTGCATGATATGTCGAAATGTTCATCTCTTGATGCTGTAGATGATGGAGTAGTCTACATTCATTTTACTTCTCATATTGATGCGTTAATCTTCGTCGCAAAACTGCTAAGTGTTATAAACTGCTGAAATCTGCTGCCTGTTAACATCATGTATGCATCTTGTGAGTGATGTGACTTTGTCCCTATTGATCCTATGGTGATGATCCTGATTTGAAAATTTCCAGCTCAGAGTGCTCTACATGATGGGTGCTTTGAATTCATGTTACGGTGCATCTTGACATGTTAATCTCTGTTGCAAAAGTGCTTGCTGATGTTAACTGTTGAAAACTGTTATAACTTGCCCTTTTGTATTTTTATATCTTTTTGTGTGATTTTCTTTTGAGCATCATGTCAACATGTTTTAGGAGCATAAGCATGCCATATTTTCGGTGGTGCAATCTATTTATTTTTATATGACCTGTGGGGAGTGCATCAAGCTTGTGAAGTGGGCTACTTGCTGTTAATGTCTGCTAAGTCTGAATCTATCATCCATGCATAATCTGGAGATGCTTAGTTGACATGTTTCGATGTCCATTTTATGCTCTATCATGCCATGCCATTTGATGCCTCATATATCTCCTGTAGCATATTTTTTCATTGCCATGAACTTGCCTAAATGATATTTTAGTTTTCTGTTAACTTCATGATGCCATCTTGTGAGCTTGATATTAATTAATATATGCCTCTTTTGGAGATGCTCCAATTACTTGTATTGAAGTATGCTATGAGTACTTTTTCACATGCCAAGTTTGATGATTTTGGACTTAATATGACCTCTGTTCTAAGCTTGCAAAGATGTTATGATGATGTTGCTGTTTTACACTTGCTGAAATTGTTTCAACATTCAATCTTGTCTTGATGGTTCCCACTAATCCATAAGTCATATGCACATGATGCCTGGATGTTATTTGCTTTTGTTATGTGTACTTTCATCCCATGCTCTTGATTGCTATGTATATTTGCTATAGCATCTTTGCTTCTTGCCTCCAACATGTCATCATATTAACTCTGCTCAGTCATAATCTGTGTTATTAAGTTGCTTCTTGCATTGATCACCTTGGTTTAATCTTGATGCCTATGAACATGAACCATTTGTACTTTGAGTGCATATCAAATTTGTGTTCATATGTTTCCTGTAGCATGTTATTTTGATGATTGCAAAGGGCCTACTTGTCATTTTGTGCAGATTGTTGTTATAACTTGTTTGGAGTGTATGTGTTGCATCGTTGCTCCGTTTGGATCATGTCCTATATGAAACTTGCTTAGATTTGCATGTAGTTTCATCATATCTTGTCGCATCTTTGTTTTGGAGTGTTGGTGATTGTGTTTTGCTTGCTTTTGCATCAATGTCATGTTTAACTTGTTTTGCTCATATCTTCTTGGCTGTAGCTCCGAATTAAATGAACTTTATATGTAACTTGACTAGATTTTCCATCCCTAACACGATGAGAGTTTATGGGCCCCTCTTGACAGTTCGCTTTGAATAAAAATCTTGCAGCAAGGCCCAACATTGGATTTAACATTTGCCAACATAATAATACCGAATTAATTAATTGGCATAGGGCGTCATGAACCCGAGGTTTTTATATATAATACAGGAGGCTAGTGCTGATGGTGTTGGTCCCAAAACTAGAGCACCGTGCGGGACCGCCCCTTGTCAACTTGGGGTATTGATACGTCTCCGTCGTATCTACTTTTCCAAAAACTTTTGCCATTGTTTTGGACTCTAACTTGTATGATTTGAATGGAACTAACCCGGAATGACGCTGTTTTCAGCAGAATTGCCATGGTGTTGTTTTATGTGCAGAAAATAAAAGTTCTCTGAAAGACCTAAAACTCCACAGAACACCTTAGAAAAAACAATAAAAAATCCTCGCCAAAGATGAAGACCAGGGGGCCCACACCCTGCTCACGAGGGTGGGGGGCGCCCCCCTGGGAGTGCCCCCCTACCTCGTGGGCCCCCTGGTGGCCATCCGACGCCAAATCCAACTCCATATATTGGCTTTCAGGGAGAAAAAACTTAGAGAGAAGAAATCATCGCGTTTTACGATACGGAGCCGCCGCAAAGCCCTAATCTCTCTCGGGAGGGCTGATCTAGAGTCCGTTCGGGGCTCCGGAGAGGGGGATTCGTCGCCGTTGTCATCATCAACCATCCTCCATCACCAATTTCATGATGCTCACCGCCATGCGTGAGTAATTCCATCGTAGGCTTGCTGGACGGGTGATGGGTTGGATGAGATTTATCATGTAATCGCGTTAGTTTTGTTAGGGTTTGATCCCTAGTATCCACTATGTTCTGAGATTGATGTTGCTATGACTTTGCTATGCCTAATGCTTGTCACTAGGGCCCGAGTGCCATGATTTCAGATCTAAAACTATTATGTTTTCATGAATATATGTGTGTTCTTGATCCTATCTTGCAAGTCTATAGTCACCTACTATGTGTTATGATCCGGCAACCCCGAAGTGACAATAATCGGGACCACTCCCGGTGATGACCATAGTTTGAGGAGTTCATGTATTCACTATGTGCTAATGCTTTGTTCCGGTTCTCTATTAAAAGGAGGCCTTAATATCCCTTAGTTTCCAACAGGACCCCACTGCCACGAGAGGGTAGGACAAAAGATGTCATGCAAGTTCTTTTCCATAAGCACGTATGACTATATACGGAATACATGCCTACATTACATTGATGAATTGGAGCTAGTTCTGTGTCAGCCCATGTTATGACTGTTACATGACGAACTGCATCCGGCATAATTATCCATCACTAATCCGGTGCCTACGAGTTTTCCATATACTGGTTCTCGCTTATTTACTTTTCTGTTGCTACTGTTACAATCACTACAAAATACCAAAAACATTACTTTTGCTGTCTTTACTTTTGCTACTGTTACCACCGCTATCATATTACTTTGCTACTAAACACTTTCCTGCAGATACTAAGTTTCCAGGTGTCGTTGAATTGACAACTCAGCTGCTAATAGTTGAGAATATTCTTTGGCTCCCCTTGTGTCGAATCAATAAATTTGGGTTGAATACTCTACCCTCGAAAACTGTTACGATCCCCTATACTTGTGGGTTATCAAGTATCTGGTACCTATACGCTTAGCTCATCCATCATGGCCTGGGAGGAGATACACACTACTACTATTAGGGTGTCTGCACGTCGGGAGGTCTTGCTGGAGTAGTTTTACCATTGTCGAAATGTCTTGTGCACCGGGATCCTGAGTCTGATCGGACGTCCCGCGATGGAGGATTATCTTCGCGGATCGTGAGCTTGTCACGGGCTAACTTGGGACACCCCTGCAGGGTTTAAACTTTCGAGAGCCGTGCCTGTGGTTATGTGGCAGATGGGAATTTTTAATGTCCGCTTGTAGAGAAATTGACACCAAATTCTAATTAAAATACACCAACCGCGTGTGTAACTGTGATGGTCTCTTTTCGTGTGAGTTCGATAAGAGAACATGGTGGGGTTATGTTTGAACGTAAGTAGTTCAGAATCACTTAGTGATGATTACTAGTTTGTGACCGTTTGTGTAGCTTTCCATCTTATTATTGTACTCGTATGTTATCCACCATACAATGCTTAGTCGCTTGCTGCAACCTCACCACTTATCCATTCCATTCCCATTAATCTTTGCTAGTCTTGATATCCATGGTAATGGGATTGCTGAGTCCTCATGGCTCGCAAATTACTACAACAATAGTTGCAGGTACAGGTAATGTGATGATATGACGTGAGAGAGATGTTTGCTTGTTTTGGAGTTCTTCTGCTTCTTCTTCGTTCAGGGGGTAGGTTCCTAGTCGGCAGCCTGGGCTAGCAGGGTGGATGTCGTTTGAGTTTCTATTTATGTTTCATCCGTAGTCGAATGATGCTCTGATGTATGATGTTGTTGTATTCATGTGGCATTGAATGCCTTTTGTATTTATCCCACCTATTATGTAATGGTACAATGTAATGATATCCAACTTGCAAAGCATTTCAATATGCGGCTCTATCCTTGGTGGGACCGTTGAGTTCCTCTCGGATAGGATCGCATATTGGGCGTGACAAAGCCATCTAGTTACTAACTACGGACCCGTAGGTCTACAATGAACTACTCACACATCATCGGAGAGGTACCAATGAGGATGATTAACCCCTCCGTCACGGTGTTTAGATTAGATCTGGTGGTTCTGGAACTTGCGTTGGCTGGAATTGATTTTCATCAACTCCCCTAGGGTTTCTGGAATATTGGGGTATTTTTAGAGCAAAGAGGCAGTGGGGGAGGCCACCGAGGTGGGCACAAACCATCAGGGCGCGCCTGGAGGTCTTGTGCTCACCTCGGGCCCCCTCTTCAGGACTTCTTTGGCACACTGGATGTCTTTTGGTCCAAAAAAATCCACAAAAGGTTTCGCCGCATTTAGACTCCATTTGATATTGATATCCTGCGATGTAAATAAACAAGTAGAAAACAACAACTAGCATTTGGCACTATGTCAATAGGTCAGTCCCAAAAAATGATATAAATTTGCTATAAAATGATTGTAAAACATCCAAGAATGATAATATAATAGCATGGAACAATCAAAAATTATAGATACATTGGAGACGTATCAGCATCGCCAAGCTTAATTTCTGCTCGTCCTCGAGTAGGTAAATGATAAAAACATAATTTTTTATGTGGAATGCTGCCTAACATGTTCATCACACATTCATTTCTTTGTAGCATGGACATATGGACTTTTATATGGTTCAACGCAGTAGTCTAGTTTTGACATGAAGACTTTAATACTCAAGCATATCAACACGCAACCATGTCTTCCAAAATATCAACACTAAAGCAAGTTATCCCTAGCCCATTATGATCAATCAATGATCCATTCATGAAACACACTCGCATATTAGCTACATCCAATGCTCAAGTACGATCATATTTCCCCTTAGTTGGTGCTTTATAAGAGAAGATGGAGACTCAAGTAGAAACAAAAATTGCATAAAGTAAATAGAAATGCCCTTCGCGGAGGGAAGTAGAGATTTGTAGAGGTGCCAGAGCTCACAGCGAAAAAGAGTAGAGATAAAACATTTTGTATGGCATGCTTTTCCTGTCAACGAAAACGATCGAGTAGTTCCCAATACTTTCCATGCTAGATATATCATAGGCGGTTCCCAAATAGAAAATAAAGTTTATTCCTTCTTCCACCATACTTTCACTTTCCATGGATAAACGTATCCACGGGTGCCTTCCATACCAACACTTCCCAAGGAATTTATTATTTGACAACATAAATTAAATTAATTTTTCATTTCGAGACTGGGCATCCCTAATACCTTTGTCGTACTCTTGTGCAATGAAAAGTGAATAAACACTCATCTTGAGAATAACATATCTAGCATGGAAATATATTAGCCACCCCCTACCATTTCATGAGCGGTACGAGCACAGAAAAGAGAAATTAATTTTGAAGTTGAGGGATGGCACATACAAATTTTCTTAGAATGGCAAAAGAATACCGCATATAGAAACGTATAGTGGACTCATATGGCAAAAACTGGTTTAAAGGATTTTGGATGCACAAGTAGTGATCATACTTAGTGCAAAATGAGACTAGCAAAAGATTGGGAAGCATCCAACCAAGAAAGGAAAAATCTCATAAGAGAGCATTAAGCATAACTAACACCAAATAATGCACCACAAGTAGGATGTAATTTCATTGCATAACTACTGACTTTCGTGCTTGCATAGGGATCACAAACCTTAACACCAGTATTCTTACTAAAGCATAATTACTCATCAACATAACTCACTTATCACTATCATCATATCACAAAACTGTTACAAAGAATCAAGTTTATTTTGTCCAATGATCTTCATGAAAGTTTTTATTACATCCCTCTTGAATATCTATCACTTTGGGACAAATTTCGTATGTTGCTTTTGATAGCTCAAACAAATCTAAGTGAAGAACATGAGCATAAAAATTCCCTTCTCTCAAAATAATTTGAGTGAAGCATGAGGGAATTTCTTAAAAAAATTACTAACACTAAAATAAATCTAAGTGAAGCATGATAGCATTTCTTCAAAAATAGTAAAGCACACCATCCTCAAAAAGATATAAGTGAAGCACTAGAGCAATTCCATAGCTCATAAAGATTTAAGTAAAGCATAGAGAGCAATTCTAACAAGTCATAGCATAATTTTGGCTCCCTCAACTAGGTGTGTCCAACAAGGATATATGACTTAAAAAACAAAGAAAAACAACCAAAGACTCATATCAAACAAGACACTCCAAGAAAAACTCATATTATCTGACGAATAAAAATATAGTTTCATGTAAAATACCGATGGTTGTCAGAAGAAAGAGGGGGTGCCACTCGGGGGCATGCCCAAGCTTAGTTTTTTTGCTACCTCTTTAAATTTTCTTGGGGTGCCTCGGGCATCCCCAATCTTGGCCTTTTGCTAATCATTATTCCTCCATCCATCGCGATCTCACCCAAAACTTGAAAACTTCAATCACACAAAACTCAATAAAAGCTTCGTGAGATCCGTTAGTATAGGAAAGCAAATCACTACTTTAAGTACTATTGCAAACCCATTCGTATTTTGTTATTGTATTATATCCACCATATTTTAACTTTTCCATGGCAAAAACTCTTCAAAGGAAACCATAGAAACATCAAAACAAGCACATAACACAACGAAAACAGAATCTGTCAAAAACAGAACAGTCTGTAGTAATTAGAGAACTTTGTATACTTCTATAACTCCAACAAATCTGTAAAATTAGTACAACAAGGGAAATTTGTATATCAATCTTATGTAAAAAATTCAGAGCGAAAGCACGTTTCTGTGATTTATAAAAAAATATTTCTCTGAGCGCAAAACTTTCTGTTTTTCAACAAGAGCAAATGAACTATCTCCCAAATTATCCTAAAGGCTTTGCTTGGCACAAACACTAATTTAAACCACAAAAACACATCTAAATAGAGGCATGATTTGGTATTTTATTGAAAATGGAAGGGAAACCAAAAAGAAAAATATGCAAGTTGGGTTGCCTCCCAACGAGCGCTATCGTTTTACGCCCCTAGCCAGGCATAAAGCAAAGATCTAAGTATTGTCATCCTTAGTTTCCAACTCTTCAATCAAACACTTGAAATGTTTCAAGGATTTAGCATACAAATTTTCAATGACAATGCTCCTAGGAACAAGTTTAAGGAACTCATTCTTGCACCAAGGGTCTCTTATAACTTGAACAAAATTCGGGTGAATACTAATCATCTTAAGATCTTCTTTCTTGCTATTGGAAGTTGCAACCTTGTTTTTAGTGGCTTGAGTAATCTTGCCAATCTTTAATGGAGTTTTTTCGATAATTTTGGCAGAAGCAAAACCCGTATGTAGATTACTAAAGATTTCTTCCAGCTTATCAATCCGAGACGGGCTTTCTTCAATTCTTTCATGAATTACGGTCCCCTTCTCTTTTAACAACTGAATAACTTCTCCCATTTTTGACCCAAATTTATTAGCCAAATTATGGATCTTCTTATCCAAGTTTTCAAAATTATCTTCGGTAAGCATTTTCTCTTCAATAGCATCTAGTCTTTCCATAACATGCTAGAGAGTCGAACTTGTTTCATTTATCATAAGCGGTGGTGGACCCACTAAATTTCCCATAGCATTAAAAGCATCAACAGAGGGACACATCAAGAAATTTCCACTGGTAATTGTATCAAGGATGAATCCATACCATGTGGTGATACCCACATAAATAGAGCGAAGAAGAACAACGGTAGATTGCTTACGGATAGATCTATTATGAGCATTGCAAATCCTATACCAAGCATCTTTTAAAGTCTCCCCTCCCCTTTGTTTAAAGTTGAGAACCTCATTCTCGGGAGTGCACACAATAGAGGAAGAACTATCCATAACGTCAAAAAGTGGTCAACAAGATTGCACTCAAAAACAGACCTCACGAGAAAAACGGCGAATGGAAAGGAGGGCGAATAAAACGGCAATTTTTTGTGAAGTGGGGGAGAGGAAAACGAGAGGCAAATGGCAAATAATGTAAATTGCAAGGAGATGACATTTCTTATTAGGATACTGGTAGATGTTGATGATGTGTCCCCAGCAACAGCGCCATAAATTCCTTTTTATGTTGGCTTGAACTACGTCGGTATTTCCCCAGAGAGGAAGGGATGATGTAGCACAACAACATTAGGTATTTCCCTTAGTGATGGGACCAAGGTTATTGAACCAGTAGGAGAACCACACAACAGCACATAAACAGCCCCTGCACACAAAGAACAAATACTTGCAACCCGATGTAACAGAGGGGTTGTCAATCCCTCACGGGTAAAAAGATAGGCAAAATTGTACTAGTTTGGATAAATAGATCTCGCAGGAACGCGAGATGAAATAAATAACCAAAAATTGCAGCAAGGTATTTTTGTATTTTTGGATTAATAGATCTGAAAATAAAAGCAAATTAAATAGATCTTGAAGGCAAATATAATAAAGGAGATACCTGGGGGGCGTTGATTTCACTAGTGGCTTTTCTCAAGAAAAATAGCAAACGGTGGGTAAACAAATTAATGTTGAGCAATTGATAGAACTACAAATAATCATGACGATATCCAGGAAATGATCATTATATAGGCATCACGTCCAAGAATAGTAGACCGACTCCTGCCTGCATCTACTACTATTACTCCACACATCGACCACTATCCAGCATGCATCTTGTGTATTAAGTTCATGAGGAAGTGGAGTAATGCAATAAGAACGATGACATGATGTATACAAGATCTATTTATGTAGAAATATACCCCATCTTGTTATCCTTAATAGCAACAATACAAACGTGTTGGTTCCCCTTCTGTCACTGGGATCAAGAACCGTAAGATCGAACCCATCACAAAGCACATCTTCCCATGGCAAGAAAAATTGAACTAGTTGGCCTAACTAAACCAAAGATTCAAAGAAGAAATACGAGTCTATAAGTAATCATGCATATAAGAGATCAAAAGACTCAAATAACTTTCATCAATAAAAACATAGATCTGGTCATAAACTCAAAGTTCATCGGATCGCAACAAACACACTGCAAAAATAGTTACATGAAATAAATCTCCAAGAGACCATTGTATTGAGAATCAAAAGAGAGAGAGAGGAAGCCATCTAGCTACTAACTACCGGCCCGTAGGTCTACAATGGACTACTCATGCATCATCGGAGAAGCGCCAATGATGATGATGGACCCCTCTGTGATGGTATTTAGATTGGATTTGGTAGTTCTAGAACTTGCGGCGATTGGAATTGATTTTCGTCGACTCCCCTAGGGTTTCTGGAATATCAGGGAATTTATAGAGCAAAGAGGCTATAAAGTTTCTATAAAATGATTGTGAAACATCAAAGAATGATAATATAACAACCTAGAACAACCAAAAATTATAGATACGTTGGAGATGTATCAGTATGTCATGTCGCAATGCTAGGAGGTCCGGACTCAGGAGGACGTGCATGCCCATGAGCTCTTTTGAGAGCGTCGCGCGAGGACTAAAAACGCCAAAGGCTGGGGTGGCAAGGCTTTGGCGAGGTGTGTCCGTGAGCAAGCCCAAACGCACACACCGTGCCCAGTACTCGCTTGTGGGATGCACGAGGAAGAGCGACGGACAACTGTCACTCTCTCTAAGACAAGATTGAAAGAGCCAACGCTGCAATGAGAAGAAAAAATTTCCCAACCCTTGCAAATAAAAGATGTGAAAGCTCTGAATTTCATTTCTAGAAGTTGCAAACCAGCTACAGACAGCAAGCAAAAGAACAGTCGCGTCAAGCACCTACACTGGTCCTCTTGTCTTCCCACCAGCTGGAGCATGTGGCCTCCACTAGGTCGTTGGTGGAAGCCCCCGTGAGGCCCAGGGGCGGCACTCAGGAGACTCCAGGGCATGTACAACCCCAACTCGTTATTATGTGAGAGTGTCATGAGCGGAGATCTTCAGAGGCGCATGGCCTTGGTCATGGTTAGAATTTCCGAAGGTGCTGGATGTTCCAGGCATTCTGGATGGGGACCCCGTCCTGTGTCTCCAGGCACGCTGCGCCAGGCCTGGAGACACGGGCGATCCTGAACGGGCCCTCCTACATGGGAGAGAGCTTGTGAAGCCCCTCCCTGGAGAGTACCCACCTCAGGACGAGGTCACCCACCTCGAGTGTCCTGGAGCGGATGCTACGACAGTGATACCGCGGCAGCACCTGCTAGTACCTCACTGAACGGAACGAGGTTTGGAGGCGACGCTCCTCCCCCAGCACGAGGTCCATCCCTCGCGAGGCGTCCTAGCATGCCTCGTCAAACGCCAAGACCCATGGGGAGCGATGCTTGACCTCATGAGGGAGGACCGCTTCGGCCCCGTTCATACGTCTCCATCATATCTATAATTTTTGATTGTTTCATGCCAATATTATACAACTTTTTCATATTTTGGCAAAAATTTATATGATTTATTGGACTAACCTATCGATCCAGTGCCAGTGCCTGTTCCTGTGTGTTGCATGTTTTTTGTTTCGCAAAAAATCTGTATCAAACAAAATAAAAACATGATAAAAATTTATAGAAAATTATTTTGGAATATATGTGATTTTTGGGAGGTGGAATCAAGAAAAACAAGGGTCCACAACCCCCAAGATACACCAGGGCACACCAGGGGTGCCAGGCGCTCCCAGATGTCTTATGCCCTCCTCGTAAGGCGGTAGGGACCCTTCTTTTGGCCCAAGAAAGATAATTTATGGGAATTTTTTTGTAAAAGTTTGAGCACAATCGGAGTTATAGATCTCGGGAAATTTAAGAAACCATGAAGGTCTAGATCTGGGGAACGCAAAATGGAACGAAACAGAGAGACATACCCAATCTTGGAGGGGCTCTCGGCCCTCCGTCGCCATGAAGGGCATGGACCAAAGTGGGAACCCTCCTCCCATCTAGGGGGAGGAAAAGGAATAAGGGAGAAGGAGGGGGTCTCTCTCCCCCCTCTCTCCCATTGGCGCCTCAGTGCCGCCGGGGCTAGGATCGTGATGGCGCTCTATATCAACAATCTTGCTACCGTCAACACCAACTCTCTCTAACCTCTATGCAGTAGTGTAACACCCCTTCTCCCCGCTATAATCTCTACTTAAACATGGTGCTCAACTCCATATATTGTTTCCCGATGATATTTGGCTGTCATATGATGTTTGAATAGATCTGTTTTGTCCTATGGGTTAATCGTGATCTTGGTTGGTACGATTGCATATTTTATTTATGGTGTTGTCCTACGGTGCTGTTCATCTCATGCAAACGTGAGGGATCCCCACTGTAGGGTGT
This sequence comes from Triticum dicoccoides, assembly GCF_002162155.2. Lineage (NCBI taxonomy): Eukaryota > Viridiplantae > Streptophyta > Magnoliopsida > Poales > Poaceae > Triticum > Triticum dicoccoides. The sequence continues at coordinate 285,829,522 of NC_041385.1, forward strand.
TGCAATACGTTCATGATTCTCTTATGGTGTGTTGCGAGAGTGACAGAAGCTTAAACCCGAGTAGGTGGGTTGTTTCCTATGGGATAAAGAGGACTTGATACTTAATGCTATGGTTGGGGTTCATGACCTTAATGATCTCTAGTAGTTGCAGATGCTTGCTAGAGTTCTAATCCTAAGTGCATATGATCCCAGTAGAGAAAGTATGTTAGCTCATGCCTCTCCCTTGTATAAAATTGCCAGAATGATTACCGACACTTGTTATAGATTGCCTAGGGACAAATGAATTTCTTTTTGACAAAAGCTATATATCCACTTTTATTACCTTGCAATTTATTCATAGTTTTATTCTCGCAAAGTACTCGTAGTTTTATTCTTGCAAAATAGTTTCATACTTGTTTTAGGTAAAGCAAATGTCAAGTGTGCATAGAGTTGTATCGGTGGTCGATAGAACTTGAGGGAATATTTGTTCTACCCTTAGCTCCTTGTTGGGTTTGACACTCTTATTTATCAAAGAAGGATACAAATGATCCACTATACTTGTGGGTTATCACCCATAGACGAGGAAGAAGGGGGTCTTGCCTGTAGGCTTGGTCGCGATGGTGCGGATGAACCACAACACGGACTGGAGCTCATCGAGCTAGACCTTGCCACAGGCCTTGAGTTTCTTTTTGAAGCTCCTTGTCTTGAGGCCCCTTAGGACCTCCGCATTGGCGCGTTCAGTTTGGCCGTTGCTCTGCGGGTGCGCCACCAAAGCGTAGCATATCTGTGTTCCATTGTTAGCACAACATGTTTTGAAAAGGTTGCTCGTGAACTGAGAGCCATTATTGGTGATGATACGGTTGGTGACCCCAAAGCGGCTCACGAGGCCCATGATGAACTTGACGGCCGAGCCTGCCAGGATGGTGCGCATGGGCTCTACCTCCACCTACTTGGTGAACTTGGTGATGGCGATGTAGAGGTAGCGGTAGCCCCCGTACGCTTGAGGAAACGGGCCCAAGATATCCAACCCCCAGACTGCGAACAACCACATGAGCGGGATGGTCTAGAGGCCCTGAGCGGGCTGGTGGATCTGCTTGGCACGGAACTGCCATGCCTCACAGGATCTCACCAGCTCAGTGGCATCGATGAGCGCCGTGGCCCAGTAGAAACCGTTGCGGAACACCTTGCCCACGAGGTTGCATGATGAAGAGTGCTGCCCGCAGTCCCCGCTATGGATGTCAGCTAGCATCTCGCACTCGTGCTCCTCGGAGATGCACTGTAGAGAGATGTCGTTCAGGCGCCTTCGGTAGATCTCGTCGTCCTGGATGCAGTACGCGGTGGCCTGGCGGTCCACACATTCCGCATCTTCGTCCTTCTCTGGCAAGGTACCTCTGAGCAGGTACGCCTTGAACTCCTCAGTACAGCACCCCGTCCTGAGGTTTGAGCACGAGAAGCAGCTGGGCTCCTGAGGTCGGGCCGCATGCTGGCGCGCCCGAGGAGGGTGGCATGGGCGGCTCCTCCCGAGGAAGCGCTGGTCCTGTAGTTAGGGGAGTCGCTGATGGCTTGAAGATTGATACGTCTCCGTCATATCTATAATTTTTTATTGTTACTTGCAAATATTCGACAACTTTCATATACTTTTGGCAACTTTTTATATTATTTTTGGGACTAACATATTGATCCAGTGTCGAGTGCCAGTTCCTGTCTGTTGTATGTTTTATGTTTCGCAGAAACCCCATATCAAATGGAGTCAAAATGGGGTAAAAACGAACGAAGAATTATTTTGGAATATGTGTGATTTTTGGGAAGTAAAATGAACGCTAGACGGTGCCCGAGGGGGCCACGAGGCGGGGGACGCGCCCCACGGAGGCAGGCACGCCCTGGGCCCTCATGGGAACCCCGTAAGGCGGTTGAAACTCTTCTTTTGCCGCAAGAAAGCTAATTTTATGAGAAAAATTTGGGCGAAAGATTCACCCCAATCGGAGTTACGGATCTCCGGATATAAAATAAACAGTGAAAGGGCAGAATCAGAGAACGCCCAAATAGAGAGAGACAGAGAGATAGATCCAATCTCGGAGGGGCTCTCGCCCCTCCCACGCCATGGGAGCCAAGTACCAGAGGGTAAACCGTTCTCCCATCTAGGGAGGAGGTCAAGGAAGAAGAAGAAGAAGGGGGGCTCTCTCCCCCTTGCTTCCGGTGGCGCCGGAACGCTGTCGGGGGCCATCATCATAATCACGATCTTCACCAACACCTCCGCCATCTTCACCAACATCTCCATCACCTTCCCCCTTCTATATTCAGAGGTCCACTCTCCCGCAACCCGATGTACCCTCTGCTTGAACATGGTGCTTTATGCTTCATATTATTATCCAATGATGTGTTGCCATCCTATGATGTCTGAGTAGATTTTCGTTGTCCTATCAGTGATTGATGAATTGCCATGATTGGTTTGAATTGCATGTTTTATTATTGCCATTGTGCCCTCCGTGTCACGCAAGCGCAATATGTTCATGATTTTCTTATGGTGGGTGGCGTGAGTGACAGAAGCACGGACCCGAGTAAGTAGGTTGTTTGCGTATGGGACAAAGGGGACTTGATACTTTATTGTTATGGTTGGGTTTTACCTTAATGACCTTTAGTAGTTGCGGATGCTTGCTAGAGTTCCAATCATAAGTGCATATGATAAAAGAAGAGAAAGTATGTTAGCTTATGCCTCTCCTCAAATAGAATTGCAATAGTGATTACCGGTCTAGTAAATTAGTGAATTGCTTAGGGACAATTTCACAAATTCTACCACCACTTTTCCACACTCGTTATATTTACTTTATTGCTTCTTTATCTAAATAGCCCCTACTTTTTATTTATCTACTCTTTATTATCTTGCAAACCTATCCAATAACACCTACAAAGTCCTTCTAGTTTCATACTTGTTCTGGGTAAAGCGAACACTAAGCGTGTGAAGAGTTGTATCAGTGGAAGATAGGACTTGAGAGAATATTTGTTCTACCTTTAGCTCCTCGTTGGGTTCGACACTCTTACTTATCGAAAGAGGCTACAATTATCCCCTACACTTGTGGGTTATCAAAGATCTTCTCCTCGAAGACGCCATGCTTCTAAGGGTGGCGCCCTATAAGCGATGTCGTTTGCCTACTGGTTCATGCCACGTGATGCATGCTGCATTTCCAAGCCCAAGATTTGTTAATCAATTTTGTGAACCTCTACAAGATATGCCTCCATGTGCTCGTATTTTGCCTTGTATGCCTTGTTGGAGAAGTTGACGAGGAGTTGGGAGTGGCCCTTGATGGTGAGTGGCCTGACCCCCAGAGCCACCGCGGCCTTGAGGCCGGCGATCAGGACCTCATACTCGGTGATGATATTGGAGATCGTATCGCCATGCTGGAAGTAGAGCTTCATGGTGTAGTAGAGCTTGTCCTGGGTGGACGAGATGAGCACGGCTCCAGCCCCCGTGCCCTAGCGTGCGAAGACGCCATCGAAGTACATGACCCACCCATCTGGTGCTTCATCTCCGGGCGTGAGGGAATGGTCCTCGCCCACCCCTCGGTCAGGGGCATCAGTCCACCCTGCCACAAAGTCATCAAGGGTCGCGCCCTTGATGACTCTGGTGGTGCTAAACTCCAGCTGGAACGCCTGCAGCTTGATGTTCCACTCAGCAACACTTCACCCAACGTTGGGGTTCTGGAGCACCTTCTCTAGGGGGTATGTGGAGACGGCCTTGATGGGTGGCCTTGGAAGTAGGGCGCACCTTTCTGGAGGCGACGAGGAGCGTGAGAAGGAGCTTCTGTGGCATGGGATAGAGAGAACTTGTGTCGCGCATCACCATGCTGACGAAGTACACGGGATGCTCGACGAGGGAGGGGCGTCGATGGTGTCCTGCCTCTCCTAAGGAGAGGGATTATCAGGAGCCTTGCCATCTAGCCAGGCAGCCGGGGCATCTGGGGCATCATCCCGAGGCTGCGGCATCGTGGCCGGGCGCGGGCGCTATGCCGCACACCCACGTCCGCACATTCTTCCTGGACCGCCACAAGTGCCACGCTGGCCGAGTGGGGTGTGGCGGCCAGGTAAATCACCAGGGGCTCGAGAGGACGAGGTGCCACCATGACTGGTGGGCTGGTGAGGTACCTCTTGAGGTCCTGGAAGGTCGTCTCAGCCTCTAGAGTCCATTTGAATGGGCCCTTCTCCTTCTTCAGTTTCAAGAACAGGAGCCCGCGCTCCACACCTTCCCTTTGCATGCAAATTCAATGATAATAAAACCTTATCTTCTTATGCTAATGGTAGATATGATTACTATGATGTGGAACAAATAGAAGAATTAGTTGCTTTTATGGGTGCTTATGAGATTGAATATATGTTTAAAGAGTTTGATGATTTTGATGATTCAGTTTATAGACCTGAAATTTTTTCTATACTTAGATATTGCTACGAAAATTATGAATTCAATTCCAATATTGATGCAATTATTGAGAAAGTCTCCGCTGTCCAAGAAGAGACTAATATTTTGCAGGAATCTATGGAAGAAGAAATTGATGAAACTATGAGCTCATTGGATGAAAAAGATGAGGAGGAGAGCGAAGAACAAAAGGAGGAAGAGCGGATTAGCTACCCGTTCCCACCTTATAATGAGAGTAACTCTTCAACTCATACATTGTTTAATTCCCCTTCGTGCTTACCGAAGGATGATTGCTATGATGATTGTTATGATCCCGTTGATTCTATTGAAATATCTCTTTTTGATGATGCTTGCTATGCTTGTGGCCAATATGCCAATATGAATTATGCTTATGGAGATTAACTTGCTATAGTTCCTTATGTTAAACATGAAATTGTTGCTATTACACCCACGCATGATAGTCCTATTATCTTTTTGAATTCTGCCTCCTACACTATATCGAAGAAGTTTGTGCTTATTAAGGATTATATTGATGGGTTACGTTTTACTACTATACATGATGATTTTGATAGATATAATATGCATGTGCTTGCTGCTCCTACTTGCAATTATTATGAGAGAGGAACTATATCTCCACCTCTCTATGTTTCCAATATGATAAAATTGCAAGAAACTATTTATACAATGCATTGGCCTTTACTATGTGTGCATGAATTGTTCTTTTATGACATGCCGATGCATAGGAAGAGAGTTAGACTTCGTCATTGCTTGATTTATGTTACTTTGTGCTCACTATTAAATTACAAATCATTGTTAATTAAAATTGGCTATGATATACCTTGGGATCCGGGTGGATTCATTACTTGAGCACTAGATGCCTAGCTTAATTGCTTTAAAGAAAGTGCTACCAAGGAGACAACCCGAAAGTTTTAGAGAGTCATTTATTTCAGTTGAGTGCTTCTATATAGTCTAAAAACAAAAAAAAATATGGGGAAACCAAAACATTTCAAAAAGGAAAGTGGAAATGAGAAAGACAAGCATTGTTGAAGTGGGAGTGCTCCTTGAACTTTGTTCATGCTCACGGAAACTTTGTGAATCTTAATTACAGAAACTTTTCATCAAAAATAATTATCCCCTTGTACAATTCCATTGTAATATAAAAAAATTGTGCCAAGGTTTGCCTTTAGGATGTTTACAATGCTTGTTGGTTTGTAAGGTGCAGGATCGAAACTTTAGCTGTAGTGCGTGATTTTACGTTTTTTACTGGAATGTCAAATGGTTCTGATTCCTTCTGCACTGTCTTTCTGTACAAATTTTTTATTTTTCGTAATTTTCGTAGAAGTTTTGGGGTATATGAAGTATGGTGGATGTTCAGATTGCTACATACTGTTCTGTTTTTGACAGATTCTGTTTTCGATGCATAGTTTGCTTGTTTTGTTGAAACTATCAATTTGTATTAGTGGTTTAAGCCATGAAAAAGTTATATTACAGTAGACACATTGCAAAAACAAAATATGAATTGGTTTTCAGTAGTACTTAGAGTAGTGATTTGCTTTATTATACTAACAGATCATACTGAGTTTTCTGTTGAAGTTTTGTGTGGATGAAGTGTTTGATCGAGGATGACTCAATATGAGGAGAAGTAAGAGTGGCAAGAGCTCAAGCTTGGGGATGCCCAAGGCACCCCAAGTAAATACTCAAGGAGACTCAAGCGTCTAAGCTTGGGGATGCCCCGGAAGGCATCCCCTCTTTCTTCAACAAGTATCTGTATGTTTTCAGATTCATTTCGTTCATGCGATATGTGCAAGTCTTGGATCATCTTTTTCATTTAGTTATCACTTTTATTTTATGCACCATGCTGGTATGAGATAGTCCTTGGTTGATTTATAGAATGCTCATTGCACTTCACTTAAATCTTTTGAGTATGGCTTTATAGAATGATTCATGTGCTTCACTTATATCATTTGAAGTTTGGACTGCCTGTTTCTCTTCACATAGAAAACCACCATTTGTAGAATGCTCTTTTGCTTCACTTATATTTGTTAGAGCGTGTGCATATATTTTGTAGAATGAATTAAACTCTCTTGCTTCACTTATATCTATTTAGATAGACGACAGGAATTGGTCATTCACATGGTTAGTTATAAAATCCTACATAAACTTGTAGATCGCTGAATATGATATGTTTGATTCCATGCAATAGTTTTGCGATATAAAGGTGGTGATATTAGAGTCATGCTAGTGGGTGATTGTGGATTAGTAGAAATACTTGTGTTGAGGTTTGTGATTCTCGAAGCATGCACGTATGGTGAACCGCTTTGTGATGAAGTTGGAGCACAATTTTATTTATTGATTGTCTTCCTTATGAGTGGCGGTCGGGGATGAGTGATGGTATTTTCCTACCAATCTATCCCCCTAGAAGCATGCGTGTAGTACTTTGTTTTCAATGGCTTGTAGATTTTTGCAATACGTATATGAGTTCTTTATGACTAATGTTGAGTTCATGGATTATACGCACTCTCACCCTTCCACCATTGCTAGCCTCTCTTGTGCCGCGCAACTTTCGCCGGTACCATACACCCACCATATACCTTCCTCAAAACAGCCACCATACCTACCTATCATGGCATTTCCATAGCCATTCCGAGATATATTGCTAGGCAACTTCCATCATCATCACATACATGACTTGAGCATTCATTGTCATATTGCTTTGCATGATCGTAAGATAGCTAGAGTGATGTTTTCATGGCTTGTCCGTTTTTTGATGTCATTGCTACGCTAGATCATTGCACATCCCGGTACACCGCCGGAAGCATTCATATAGAGGCATATCTTTGTTCTAGATATCAAGTTGTAATATTGAGTTGTAAGTAAATAAAAGTGTGATGATCATCATTAATAGAGCATTACCCCAGTGAGGAAAGGATGATGGAGACTATGATTCCCCCACAAGTCGAGATGAGACTTTGGACTTTATGAAAAATAAAACAGGACAAATAAGCCCAAATAAAAATAAGAGGCCAAAGAAGCCCACCAAAAAATTAAAAAAGGGGGAAAATGAGAGAAAAAGAGAGAAGGGGCAATGTTACTATCCTTCTACCACACTTGTGCTTCAGAGTAGCACCGTGTCCTTCATAGAGAGAGTCTCCTATGCTTTCACTTTCATATACTAGTGGGAATTTTCATTATAGAACTTGGCTTGTATATTTCGATGATGGGCTTCCTATAATGCCCGAGGTCTTCATGAGCAAGAAAGTTGGATGCACACCCACTTAGTTTACAGTTTGAGCTTTCATACACTTATAGCTCTAGTGCATCCGTTGCATGGCAATCCCTACTCACTCACATTGATATCTATTGATGGGCATCTCCATAGCCCGTTGATATGCCTAGTTGATGTGAGACTTTCTTCTCCTTTTTTGTCTTCTCCACAACCACCATTCTATTCCACCTATAGTGCTATATCCATGGCTCACGCTCATGTATTGCGTGAAAGTTGAAAAAGTTTGAGATTACTAAAGTATGAACCAATTGCTTGGCTTGTCATCGGGGTTGTGCATGATTAAATACTTTGTGTGATAAGATAGAGCAACAGCCAGACTATATGATTTTGTAGGGATAACTTTCTTTGGCCATGTTTTTTTGAAAAGACATGATTGCTTTATTAGTACGCTCGAAGTATTATCATTTTTATGTCAAATGATATACTATTGCTTTGAATCACTCGTGTCTTAATATTCATGCCATGATTAGACATATGATCAAGATTATGCTAGGTAGCATTCCACATCAAAAATTATCTTTTTTATCATTTACCTACTCGAGGACGAGCATGAATTAAGCTTGGGGATGCTGATACGTCTCCGTCCTATCTATAATTTTTTATTGTTCCATGCCAATATTCTACAACTTTCATATACTTTTGGCAACTTTTTATATTATTTTTGGGCATAAAATATTGATCCAGTGCCCAGTGCCAGTTCCTCTCTGTTGCATGTTTTATATTTCGCAGAAACCCCATATCAAACGGAGTCCAAACGGGATAAAAACAGACAAAGAATTATTTTGGAATATTTATGATTTTTGGGAAGTAAAATCAACGCGAGACGGTGCCCGAGGGGGCCACGAGGCAGGGGGCTCGTCCCAGGGAGGCAGGCACGCCCGGGGCCCTCGTGGGCACCCCGTAAGGCGGTTGACACTCTTCTTCTGCCGCGAGATACTAATTTTATGACAAAAATCTAGGCAAGAGATTCACCCCAATCGGAGTTACGGATCTCCGGATATAAAAGAAACGGTGAAAGGGAAGAAATAGAGAACGCAGAAACAGAGAGAGACGGAGAGACAGATCCAATCTCGGAGGGGCTCTCGCCCCTCCTACACCATGGGAGCCAAGGACCAGAGGGGAAACCCTCCTCCCATCTAGGGAGAAGGTCAAGGAAGAAGAAGAAGAAGAAGAAGGGGGGCTCTCTACCCATTGCTTCCGGTGGCGCCAGAACGCTGCCGGGGGCCATCATCATCATCTCGATCTTCACCAACACCTCCGCCATCTTCACCAACATCTCCATCACCTTCCCCCTTCTATATTGAGCGGTCCACTCTCCTGCAACCCGCTGTACCCTCTACTTGAACATGGTGCTTTATGCTTCATATTATTATCCAATGATGTGTTGCCATCCTATGATGTCTGAGTAGATTTTCATTGTCCTATCGGTGATTGATGAATTGCTATGATTGGTTTGAATTGCATGTTTTATTATTGGTGCTGTCCTATTTTGCCCTCCGTGTCGCGCAAGCATGAAGGATTCCTGCTGTAGGGTTTGCAATATGTTCATGATTTGCTTATGTTGGGTGGCATGAGTGACAGAAGCAAAGACCTGAGTAAGTAGGTTGTTTGCGTATGGGATAAAGGGGACTTGATACTTTAATGCTATGGTTGAGTTTTACCTTAATGATCTTTAGTAGTTGCAGATTCTAGCTAGAGTTCCAATCATAAGTGCATATGATCCAATAAGAGAAAGTATGTTAGCTTATGCCTCTCCCTCAAATAAAATTGCAATAGTCATTACCGATCTAGTAAAGTAATCAATTGCTTAGGGACAATTTCACAACTTCTACCACCACTTTTCCACACTCATTATATTTACTTTATTGCTTCTTTATCTAAACAGCCCCTACTTTTTATTTATGTACTCTTTATTATCTTGCAAACCTATCCAACAACACCTACAAAGTACTTCTAGTTTCATACTTGTTCTAGGTAAAGCAAACACTAAGCGTGCGTAGAGTCGTATCAGTGGCATTTAGGACTTGAGAGAATATTTGTTCTACCTTTAGCTCCTCGTTGGGTTCGACACTCTTACTTATCGAAAGAGGCTACAATTATCCCCTACACTTGTGGGTTATCAAAGATCTGCTCCTCGAAGACGCCAGGCTTCTAAGGGTGGTGCCCTCTTGGCAATGTCGTCCGCCTCCTTGTTCATGCCACACGATACATGCTGCATTTCCAAGCCCAAGATTCGTTTCTCAATTTTGCGAACCTCTTCAAGATATGCCTCCATGTGCTCGTATTTTGGCTTGTATGCCTTGTTGGAGAAGTTGACGAGGAGTTGGGAGTCGCCCTTGATGGTGAGTGGACTGACCCCCAGAGCCACCGCGGCCTTGAGGCCGGCGATCAGGACCTCGTACTCGGTGATGTTGTTGGAGACCGTCTCGCCATGCTGGAAGTAGAGTTGCATGGTGTAGTAGAGCTTGTCCTGGGTGGACGAGATGAGCACGGCTCCAGCCCCCGTGCCCTAGCGTGCGAAGGCACCGTCGAAGTACATGACCCATCCATCCGGTGCTTCATCTCCGGGCGTGAGGGAACGGTCCTCACCCACCCCTCGATAAGGGGCATCAGTCCACCCTGCCACAAAGTCAGCAAGCGTTGTGCCCTTGATGACTCTGGTGGTGCTGAACTCCAACTGGAACGCCTGCAGCTTGTTGTTCCACTCAGCAACCCTTCGCACAACGTTGGGGTTCCGGAGCACCTTCTCCCGAGGGTATGTGTAGACAACCTTGATGGGTGGCCTTGGAATTAGTGGCTCAGCTTTCTGGAGGCGACGAGGAGCATGAGCAGGAGCTTATGTGGCATGGGATAGCGAGAACGTGTGTCGCACAACACCGTGCTGACGAAGTACACGGGATGCTCGACGAGGGAGGGGAGTCGATGGCATCCTGCCCCTCCAAAGGCGAGGGATCTTCGGGAGCCTTGCCATCTAGCGGAGCAGCCGGGGCTTCTGGGGCATCATCCCGAGGCTGCGGCGTCGTGGCCGGGCGTGGGTGCTATGCCGCACACCCACGTCCGCACATTCTTCCCGGACCGCCACAAGTGCCACGCTGGCCGAGTGGGGTGTGGCGGCCAGGTAAAGCACCAGGCGCTCGAGAGGACAAGGTGCCACCATGACTGGTGGGCTGGTGAGGTACCTCTTGAGGTCCTGGAAGGCCATCTCAGCCTCCGGAGTCCATTCGAACGGGCCCTTCTTCTTCTTCAGTTTGAAGAACAGGAGCCCGCGCTCGCCTAGCTTGGAGATGAAGCGCCCCAATGAAGTAATGCAACCCTTTCTATTGCGGTGGCCACATCCTTTCTATTGCCTTGATCTTTTCTGGGTTAGCCTCGATGCCTTGGTGTGATACCAAAAAACATAGGAACTCGCCGGACGGGACGCCGAACATGCACTTCTCCATATTGCGTAAGTTGGCATATGTTTCTTCCAAATCTCTTATGAGGGTCTTTGCTTCCTGCGTCTTGACCACTATACTGTCGACGTATGCCTCGTCGTTTCTCCCAAGCTGTCGGCAGAGGGCGATGAGCATCAAACACCGGAAGGTCGCGCCGGTATTATCAGCCCAAATGGCATGCAGGTGTAGCAGTATACCCCGCATGGGGTCAGAATGCCTTCTTCTCAACATCCTGCACTGCCATCTCAATTTGATGGTAGCTCGATAAAGCATCTAGAAGGCACAACAAGTCGCACTCGATGGTGGAGTCGACGATCTGGTCGATGCGTGGAAGAGGTAAAGGGTCCTAAGGGCAGGCCTTGTTAAGGTGAAGTCTATGCACAGGCGCTCCTTCCCACCCTTCTAGGGGACAATGATCGGATTGGCCAGCCAATCCGGATGCCACACCTCTTGAATAACGTCGGCCTCTTGCACCTTGCGAACCTCCTGGATAATGAATGATTAATTCTTCGGGGCTTGCCGCCCCGCCTTCTGCTTCATGGGGCCCATGTTGGGGCACACCATTAGCTGGCATTCGATCACCCTCGCGGGACACCGACCAAGTCCATTGCCTCCCATGAGAAACCGTCCTTATTTGCACAGAGGAAGCTGACCAGCACCTCTTCCTAGTATGGGGGAGACCGTCGCCTATGGTGAAGGTGGGGTCCGATTCCCCATTGTCGTCAACTGTCACCTGTTCGTCTCGGCCTAGTCCTGGGAGAATAACTACCTTTTGTTCATCGGCGCAGCCTTCGGGATCTCAGGTGCGCCCTCCATGTTCGGTCGCGCGCCTGTCGTGGCCTTGAAAGCGAGCCTGAGGGCCATGAACGCGTCCTTAGTGTCCCCAACCACAGTCAGTACACCGCTTCTCTCGGACATCTTCATGATGTTGTAGCCGGGGTGAGTTGCTGCCATGAACTTGGCGAGGGCCGAATATCCGAGAATGGCATTATATGGAAGGCTGATGCGGGTGATGTCGATGCTAATGAGCTCGGTGCGGTAGTTTTTGTGCATGCCGATGGTAGTGGGAAGGAAGACCTGCCCCAGAGGAGAGGTGGAGCCGTCGGCCACCCCCGAGAAAGGCTTGGTGGGAAGGAGCCAGTCGTAAGGCACGTGAAGCAGACCGAAGGCTTCCATGGAGAGGACGTAGAGAGTCCTGGTGATTGCAACATTGTAGATGGTGGGAGTGCAGAGCATGGGGAGTGCGTCGGCACCGAGCGTGGTCTAGGGGTGATCGCTGGAGTCGAAGACGAGGTCGGTCTAGGGCGCCGCCCAGCCCGGGGGAGCTAGTTCCTGCGGCCGGACGGCCCCCACTTGCTGGAAGAGCTGCTTTGCGTGTCGACTCGACGCTGGTGCCAGCGACCCGCTGAGGATGGCCGCAATGACGTGGGGCACCAGTGCCGTGAAGCACGTGATGAAGAGATCATGCAGCTCCTCCGAGGAGGTCACTAAAGACTCCGGCGGGTTAAATAACTAGAAGAGAGGCTCGTTCAAGATTTCACTTCCTTCGTTGTCATATCAAATATTCGTTGTTTCCAAATCCCACCGGTGGTTCCATCAATACCTTCTCAATTTATGCTATATCCCTCTTAATCCTTTCTACGAGAATAAGTAGTATGCCAAATCCGTTGTTTGTCATCAATTTAAATTGGTGAAGGATACGCATACCGTAATTCTTATTATTGTTTCATCTAAGTGATCTAGTTTCTTCTTTCCAGAGTTGTTCATCATGTCACATTTCTCGGTTCGAGATGTTTCATCTTTTCTTTTCCGGAGTTCCAAGTGGTCCGCATTATCTCGTCGCGAAGCTCCATCTAAATCATTGCCAGGCTTCACCTTGTGTTTTCAACTTCTCTTTCTTTCTATCATCCTTTTATTACCGGAGTTCTCCATAGAGGCTTTACATGGTGGTTCGTCAAGGATTCCTTGCATTCTTCATTTGTTCTTCAAGACTTCTCTCGAGGTGATGATCTGCCAAGCTATACTCAAAAATTGAACATGGTGCCCAACACATGTATTTTTTGTGAGGAGTTCAAGTATTCTTCTTTTTGCATTTCGAAGTGCAATTCTTTCTACCTTATCTCTTGAGGTGGTGTTATGCCATTCTTGACAACTTTTCAAGAATGACATATTTTAAACCCATCACTTTCTTCCTTGGAGTTATCTTGGTTTAGGTTACACCTAAAGCCTTCCCTAAGGAATGTTTCTAATTGTGGTGCCTATCGATAATCCAAGTTTCCTCCTATTCTCTCATTAAAAGGAGTTTTCATCTCCTTGCTGATCTCAATACAATTAACTATTTCCATCGCTGGCCGGTTGTCACTTCATCATTTTAGATGTTTGCCATAAGCCCACAACAAGCTTGTGCTTTTCGTTGTTGATTTTGCAACAACTCCGTTCAATTATTCTTTGCAAGGATGCTTTCCAAGCTCATTTTTGGCAGAAGTTGGCCTTTTCTCCTACATTCTGTTATTCCAATGATCTATCTTCTATTCTTTCTTCTGGAGGCATTGTGATGTTGCTCTTTTCACTCATCATCTCGAATATTGAGGATCATATTCTTTTCGTGCTTATCCTTTTAACCGGAGTGTTGTGTCATCTCTTCAAGTTCTTTCATCTTGGCAAGTTTTGCCTCTCTTTTCAACCAGAGTGTTGTATGAAATCCTTCTTACCCCTTATGCCATTCTTTCAATAGTTCCGGAGGCAGTGTGTTGTTGATTTCATCAAGTGTCATTCCTTCTTGTCAAGTTCTTGTTCAATTTCTTTGCTTTTCAGTCAGAGTGCTATCTGAATTCTTTCGTTCTTATTCCTTCTGTATCTCATTGTAACCGGAGTGGTTTTCAATGTCTATCTTGTCATGTAAGCTCTTTGTTCGCATGTATTACTTGTTGCTCTTGTCGAACAGAGTGTTTGCAATCTCGTTCATCTCTGTTGTATTCTTTCTTTCAATTTGTTCAACCTCTCAAGTTTCATGGTTTCACTCGTTTGTCGAAGAAGCAACTTAGTTTTACTTCTTCTCTTCCTCTTCCGTTTTTGTCCAGTGCCATCCTAGATCTCGGGACGAGATCCTCTTGTAGTGGTGGAGTGTTGTAAGACCCCAGATGTAACTTTACATATTCGTAACTCCAACTCTTGCCTTTTCTGGAGATGCGATATGATATTTCCTTCGTGGTTCGGTTTTTGTCATTTGTTTTGCATTTTGTTCATGTCATGCATCTCATCTCATAGCATCATTTGCATTGCATCGGCACTCGTTGATGTCATTGTTTTTAAAACTTGCATTCGCTCATAGTTGCCGCGTCCCCCCTTGCTTTTGTTGACCGTTTTGAGACCAACCTTGTTCTTCATTTTTCCCTCTTGCCTAAACTGGAGTCTCTCTGTAAAGTGTTCAAACCCCCTCGCGTGCATGCCTGAAACCTGCCCGGACCTGACCCGCTCAGTCATCACCGTTGGATTCGGATCATCCCCCAAACCTCCCTAAAATACCTTCAGCTCTTTGTTTGGACTTCCTAAGCCATATTTTTTTCGTCCGCCCGATCCCGATCCAATGATCCAAATTCTTCCTCCTATTTACCTACCTTCTATATAAACAGATGAACCCTAGATCCTAGGGAGCTTGTCCCATCCGTCCCGTCCCGCCGCCAGCCAATGACACACTTGCCAGATCCACCTCGTTTTCCCGATCCACCCGTGCGCCTCCACCTTGCTTTCAGCGCCGCCCAACCAGATCACAACCTCCTTCTCCTCTTGTCGAGCCACCATGCCCACAGCCTCACTACCGGCGAGCCTCCTGTCCTGGGCACGCAAGCCACCGGAGAGCTCCGCCCCTGTCGTCTTCTTCTCCTTCACTGGACCTTTCTTCCGCTGAGTGCCACCGGCGACCAAACCAGGCCAGTGTAGCCACTCCCTTGACCGTCTCTCTTTTCCTCTCTGTCTCTAATCTCTCTGCTCCCTCTGTGCCTCCATGGACAGGGCTTCGACGCTGCTGCTGCCATGTCTGCCTCCCTCCGCCTCGCCAAGTCCCCGAACCGCCAGGTCCGCAGGAGCCATGCTCGCCGATGGCTTCATCCAGGTCTAGCCGGACTCCTCCAGCCACGACCCTTCCCGACCGGATGCCGTGTTGTTGCCGTCCCTGCGCCTCAAGTCCCGCGTCGCCGCCGCCTTGCTCCATCCCCGCCGTTTCCCACCGACGGCCTCCTCTCAAGCCCAGCGCCGCCAAGATGCTTCCCCGCTAGATCTCGCCGCCCCGCCATGAACCCGTCCAACCTTGACCTCCTTTGTGCGCCACCGCTTCCCTGCATCATCTGAAGCCGCCCACGTCTCACCCCTCTGTCTGCTTCGTATGCATCGAGCGAGACCAGTGCCAGCGCACGGGTCAAGCCCGCATTGACCGCGCCTTGCCTCGCCTTGATCCGCCTGCGTGGCCCGCAGCCAGCGCCAGGCCCGACCGCTCCTGCTCCCTGCCTGCGTTGGCTTTGGCCCATGGTGAGAACCCTAGTCCAGCACCCAGCCAGATTCAGCCCGTGTTTTTTTTTCTGCGCTGCGATTTTCTCTATTATCCAGGGAACTACATTACAGAAAAGACCCTCATCTTCATGCATTTAATAACTCCAGAACCGTGAATCGTATGTAAATAATTTATACATGTAAAATTCTTAGAATTTCATCTAGTTTCATAATATGCCACTTTCATCCATGTTTAAAATGTTTAAAATTTTGTTTGTTTAAATTTGCTCAAATGCCATGTTAAAATGATTTATTTCATAACTAAATAACTGTATCCCCGAATTAAACAAACTTTGTATGTAAATGGGGTGGAAAAATGCCTAGTTTATCATGGTGGACTTTATTTTCCTTTTTAACAACAATAAAATATAGTTTAGGGTAGAACAGTAGTTAGTTTGAAATATGGACATGAGGATTTTCTGGAATTGTTGTTTGTTGTTCCGGCCTCATTTAAACTTGCCTAGATAGGTAGTTTAATTATGCTTTGCCTCTTGCCATGTTTAACCACATTTAATATTGTTGTGTACCTAAACGAGAGCGAACTAAATAACTCGAATGTGGTGTTTTGTTAATATGCAACTCATTTTATTGAGCTCCACTTAACTTGTAGTATTGTTTGTTGCACTTTGCCATGCCATGCCTCATTAAACCGGACATGCATCATACTTGATTGTGCATCATGCCATGATTATGCTTGTGTGTTTACCATGTTGTTTGCTTCTTTCCGGTTGTGCTCCTTCTCGTTAGTTCCTGTTTCGTTGCTATCATGAGGATTCATTCGTCTACGCATGGTTCGTCTTCGTGGCTTCATCTTCTTCATGGACTCGTTCTTCTTCCTAGCGGGATTTCAGGCAAGATGACCGTTACTCTGGATCTCACTACTATAATTGCTATGCTAATTGCTTCGTTCTATCGCTATGCTGCGCTACCTATCACTTGTTTATCAAGCCTCCCAAATTGCCATGTCAGCCCCTAACCTTTTTCACCCTTCCTAGCAAACCGTTGCTTGGCTATGTTACCGCTTTGCTCAGCCCCTCTTATAGCTTTGTTAGTTGTAGGTGAAGTTGAAGATTGCTCTATGATGGACAGGATTATGTTGGGATATCACAATATCTCTTATTTAATTAATGCATCTATATACTTGGTAAAGGGTGGAAGGCTCGGCCTTATGCCTGGTGTTTTGTTCCACTCTTGCCGCCCTAGTTTCCGTCATACGGTGTTATGTTCCTTTATTTTGCATTCCTTAGCCGGTTGGGTGATTTATGGGACCCCCTTGACAGTTCGCTTTGAATAAAACTCCTCCAGCAAGGCCCAACCTTGGTTTTACCATTTTCCTACCTAAGCCTTTTTCCCTTGGGTTTCCGGAGCCGGAGGGTCTTCTTTATTTACCCCCGGGGCCAATGCTCCTCCGGCTGCTGGTCCAAACCGAGCGATGTCCGGCGCCCCCTGGGCAACAAGGGTCTATGCCAACCTGACGTGTTGCTCATCCGGTGTGCCCCTGAGAACGAGATATGTGCAACTCCTATCGGGATTTTGTCGGCACATCGGGCGGCTTTGCTGGTCTTGTTTTACCATTGTCGAAATGTCTTGTAAACCAGGATTCCGAGACTGATCGGGTCTTCCTGGAAGAAGGAATATCCTTCATTGACCATGAGATCTTGTGATGGACTAAGTTGGGACACCCCTGCAGGGTATTATCTTTCGACAATTGTGCCCGCGGTTATGTGGCCGATGGGAATTTCTTAATGCCCAGTTGTAGATAACTTGACACCAGATTCGAATTAAAACGCATCAACCAGATGTGTAGCCATGATGGTCTCTTTTTGGCGGAGTCCGGGAAGTGAACACGGTTTTGGGTTATCTTTTACGTAAGTCGGAGTTCAGGATCACTTCTTGATCATTGATACCTTCACGACCGTTCCGTTTGCTTCTCTCCTCGCTCTTGTTTGTGTATGTTAGCCACCATATCATGCTTAGTCGCTGCTGCAACCTCACCACTTTACCCCTTCCTTACCCATTAAGCTTTGCTAGTCTTG
Organism: Triticum dicoccoides; assembly: GCF_002162155.2. Taxonomy (NCBI): domain Eukaryota; kingdom Viridiplantae; phylum Streptophyta; class Magnoliopsida; order Poales; family Poaceae; genus Triticum; species Triticum dicoccoides. The sequence goes on from NC_041385.1 coordinate 285,847,210, forward strand.
ATACCCATGGTAATGGGATTGCTGAGTCCTCGTGGCTCATAGATTACTACAACAACAGTTGCAGGTATTGGTTTTGCGATGATCATGACGCGAGAGCGATGTTTGCTTACTTTGGAGTTCTTCTTCTGCTGCTTCTTCGATTAGGGGATAGGTTCCAGGTCGGCAACCTGGGCTAGCAGGGTGGAGGTCGTTTGAGCTTCTGTTTGTGTTTCATTCATGGTCGGATGTTGCTCTTATGTATGATGATGTTGTAATCGTGTGGCATTGTATGCCTCTTGTATGTATCCCCATCTATTAAGAAATGTTGATGTAATGATATCCACCTTGCAAAAGCGTGTCAATATGCATGCCTGTGAGAGCCATAGGGAGCCAATTTGCCATGACCTTCTCATCGCCGCCTGCCGCCCATATGGCCTCTGCGTATGCCTGGAGGAACCCCGCGGGGTCCGCCGCACCGTCGAACAACGGTAGTAACTCTGGCTTGAACTTGGACAGCCACTGCACCTGCCGCAAGGCGGGGGAGAAAGCTCGTAGGCCCGCGATCCCTCCGAATGCGCCTGTCGGCCCGGCGGCTGGAGCAGCGCCTCCCATGGGAACCACGCAGCATGTCGGGAGCATGACTAATGGGGAAGCGGATCCTCGACACATGCCCCTACCTGGCATGCCAACTGTCGGATTCAGGGCTTTGCAGACCCAAGAGAGGTTCGAACTCTAGGGCGTGTACAAAGAACTCAACCTCGCTAGCCAACTGATTCGTCGCCCCCACGGCCTAGCTCGATGAACAAGGAAGAAGATGGACACGACAGTCTACCTAGGTTCGGGCCACCTTTGGTGTAAAACCCTACTCATGGTTTGTGGTGGATTAGCCTCACGGGGGGGGGGGGCTGAGGATGACCTAGTACAAGGGAAGAACAACCTCAGGAGGTATGCTCTAGCGTGGATGTGGGCTGAGGGGGTTTGATTGTCCCGTCATCCGCTATGGTGGTGACTAGCCTATATTTATAGTGGCCCTGGTCCTCTTCCCCCAAAACAAAGGCCAAAAGGAATCCCAAAGTGGCCAATTCGAGCGGGGACAAGTAGTACATCTTATCCTGACAAAAGGTGATCTTCTCCTACAAAGCTCCTTGTCATGACGTCGTGGTGGGCTCTGCAATGACATCTATCCTGCCGTCTTGGCGGTCTTGGTCTTGTTGCACGGGAATGGAAACCTTTGGGCGATTCCTTGGGACCCCGCGCTTGCGCTTGCCTCCTTAGCACCAAAGAGGAGACCTGCAGCTCTGCGCCCGCTGGCGCCCACCTGGCCTTGGTCATCATGGCTTGCGTCACCGCTGCCTTATGAGGTTGAGAACCCACATAGAAATCTCCGCTCCTCAGGGAGTAGTATGGGGAGGCCGCTCCCTCTGGAGGTCTTGATGTCGCCCGCCTCGCGAGGCTTCGCCCCTCATGAGGGTCTTGTCTTGTTGGTGCTGTAGATGGGCCATACCAGGCTACTGTTGGAGCCGCCCTGTGGTCCGCAGGCAGGAAAGTCTGGGTACCCTGGTTCCTAGAATGCTGACAACCCTGAGCAAGGAATGATGAACTAGCAGTCATTCTCCTCTCCATGCTGGTTGATAGAGGCATAAGATCAGACATTGTAGGTCTAGTAGTTCCCACATGCAAGCCCAAGTATGTAAAGGGCATCTTCCCCACCTGGCAACGAAAAATTGAGGCTAATCTCTCAGTTTCCTAATGTGAAACATTAATTGAGACGATATATGATTTATGATAGTTGAAATCACCAGTTGATTGTGAGAAGACTAACAACATTCTCTTAAGTGCCAATAACTGGTGCTCGTCAGCTGGAACAATTATTAGTATGTCATCTGCATACTGCACAATTGGGTAATCTTTGTCATGACAAGGAATGGGCAATTGTAACTCACCATTTTCATGCATATCATTAACCACATACTGCAATAAATTTGTAGCCAGGACAAAAAGAAGGGGTGAAATAGAATCTCCTTGCCTCACACCTTTTTCTCTACTCCTATAAAAACCCGAGTTGGTGGTGATGGTGTTCCTGCCATCCCTCAATTATGGCCATCGGATCTAAATCCAACGCTAGCTGGGCAATCTATGGCAATTTTGCAAAAAAACGCCCGCCACTCCTCCTCTGTTTGCAGATGACTCCTTGTATCTCCTGTTCAGCCCATCTCCCCCCTGCCTCATCTGTCCATCTCAGAGAAAAAAGGAAGGCCGTGGAACGATCTGGAGAGGTGTCGCACTGCAGTTGGTGTCGGCACTATCCACCCCAACACTCATGCCCTACCGCCGACCACAACCACGACGCCCCACCTCCTCGCCATCTCCTCCGTGGCTCCGCCCCCTTCCAAATCTTCCCAACGTCGATCTTGGCAAGTACGCGGCCGAGTGCCGACGTCGTCCTTGCCCCGACACCTCTGCTGCCTCCTCTGTTTCTTTCAATATCCTTACCGTCCACCCCCGTCCTCATAGCTGTCTCCTCCGCTTCGTCCCCGCCTCTTCCAACGCCATCCTCCGCAAGTAAGCCGTCGGCTGCGCGCTGCTCATCCACGGCGGCGCCGCCACCACCTACTGCTATTCTCCCCTGATGCGCTACACGGCTTGTTCTGTTGTGATGGTTGAGGTGGAGGTGCTATGCTGGACTACTTCCTCTCCATCTCTAATCGCTTCCCGTCTACATTCTTTTATATATAACTTCCGGTCAGATCTCTAGCCGCCAGACCCTAACCAAGGATGGGAGTAGTGTGAGCGTATTTGCAATTTTGCTTCGCTGCCTGTAAACGCTCAACTCAATGCACTAGGAAGAATCATATCTTTTTTGCCGTAGTATCTGGGGATGTTTTGGGAATAGAACAAGAATTGATTGTTTCTTACTTTTCATTCCAGCAATTCTTCTGTACAAATAAGATATAACCACTGAGTTTACAATGACAGCCAAATAGGCTGCATTATTTAGATTAACATATAATGGTGCATTGGTTCTAGTTAAAAATGTAAAGTATTAGTTCCTTTGGGGCAGTTAAGTTTGATTGGATAATCTGATTTTACTGATAGATGGTAAAAAAAGCATGTTTTTCTTTGTTTAATATTCACCCTGGTATCTCGGGTGCCTTTTAACCAGAATTTGGACACCGGATATTATTTGTCCTTTTCCACTTATTTTTTCAACAATGGGTGTTGATATATATGGTCAAGGTTTACTAGAATAGCACACTGATATATACCAACAATATGTAACTTGGGATTAAGTTTGGAGAAAATACAACACCTGGGTGGTCCAGGTAGCTTGTTAGTAGTTACCACTGTAATGTATTCGTTGCATAGCCTGAAGCTTTTTATTCTTTGGCATTCTGGTTTAGTGTTGATTAGACTAGGAAATCAAGATGTCAATATACATAAAGGCATGCTTTTCAAACTCTGTTGGCCTTTTAGGATTATGATACATTGAAACAGAGGATAATGCCTGCCCTTGATATATTGTCTTCTCTCCTACGTGTTGTCTCCTAATTTTTGCTACCTATTCCAGCTTCGTATGGAACTTCACTGTACTTGATTCTGTGGTGGATCAGCTTGTTTTAGAAGAGTTGGTTAGACAGAAATTCTCCAAGCTAGGTTTGTTATATTTCCCTTTATAAAAAATCGCATGACTTCGTCAGGCATATGCACATATATACTTAGTATCAGCTCAAACTACACTTGGATTTTTTGTTTTCACCAAATCACTGAATTTTTTGAAAAACGATGATTTACATGGCAGGTCAAAATGATATTCGATAAGCTTAGGAGTTCCCAGGAGAAACCCTTGGATTTAGGTGTGAAGCTGAAGAACTACAAGGTCAAGAAAGCAGCAGGTCTTACGCCCCAAACTGCAAGGGCTCGAAGTGGAGCCAGAGATGATGAGACTGAATTAGATTTTTGTGCATTATATGGTGTCTTGGCAGATTTAGATTCCTATTAAAAATGATACCATTTTTTTATGTTGACTACTATTTCGTGGTTGCAAGGCAACAACCGCTAGAACATATTCTATAGTTTAGCATGTTCAGCGCAATCTGGTTGTGAGTAGATGTATTTTAGTTAAGGAATATGTGTGCTTGTGGGCACTTGCAGTTTAGCATTTCGTCAAATATTGCTCAGTTGTTCTCCTATAGTTATTTGATTACTATTCGACCTACATCACTTGCAAATATTTATGTTGCTAATTTTCCTTTTTTCTTGATAGGTTCGACGAGAAGTCGGTATATGATCTAAATGTTTGGCTTAGAAGAAGGATTTTATTGGTTGGAAACCATATGTTTGATTGTGCTAAATGTGTACCTATCAACAATCTGACATCGATTTGATCAATGTCTAGGTACATTCTTGTGTTTTCTATATTTTGTGATTCCGCAACTATATGACATCGATTTGATCAATGTCTTGGAACATTCTTGTGTTTTTTTTATTCTTTTGTGATTCCGTAGCGTAGCACGGGCATCTTACTAGTTATAGAAAAATTGCTTGCTAGGCACTCCATTCAAAAGAATTGAAGATGTACCAGATGTCAACAATTCATTTACCCAACTGATCCATTTAGCATTAAAACCATTATATTTCATAGACTCAAAAATAACAACATGCTCAATGGAATCAAAAGCCTTCTCAAAATCAAGCTTTAAAATTAAGATGGGCCTCTTAGACTGATGACATTTGTGCAGATAGTCCAAGGTCCATCCAATGCAGTCTTGAATAGTCCTTGATTTAATAAAACCATACTAGTTTTATGAATGCACTTCATGATCCACTCATGGAATCTGTTGGCAGCCATCTTAGACAGAAATTTGACTCTCATACCAGTCAAAGAAATTGGCCTGTAATCACCTACAACTTCAGGTGAAAGCTTTTTAGGTATTAGAGTAATGAAAGACCCATTAATATTTTCCAACTTAGCTCTTCCATCATAAAAATCCTGAGCCAAAGTATATAATTCATTTCTAATGATGTGCCAACATTTTTTAAAGAAGAGACCATTGAAACAATCTAGACCGGGAGCTTTATCAATAGGCATATGTTTAACTACAAGGTCCTTTTCCTCCAAAGTAAATGGTTTGGTTAGGTTATCCAAACCAGGCACATGCTTTAATACTGCTTAGGTCAAAACCCATATTAATACCTCTTGAAACCCCCATTCTCCCTTTAAAATCAGTCCAAATCATCCCTTCCATTTGTGAGTCTTCAGAAATGTCGGATTCCAGGCTCCGCAGACCCAAGAAAGCCTCGGACTCTGGGGCATGTGCGAAGAACTCAATCTCTCCAGCCAACCAACTTGCTACTCTCATGGCCTCACTCAATGAACTAGAAAGGAAATGGACAAAACTGTTTACCAAGGTTCGGGCCACCTTGCGGTGTAAAACCCTACTCCTTCTTTGTAGTGGATTAGCCTCGCGGGGGCTAAGGATGAACTAGTACAAGGACAAACAGCCTCGCGAGGTCTGCTCTGTGGGTGGAATGAGTCCAAGGGTTTCGACCTTCTAGGGTCTGATCCCTCCTATGTTGGTGGCTAGGCTATAATTATAGTGGCCTCGGTCTTCTTCCCCCAAAACTTAGGCAAGAAGGGATCCCACAGTGACCAATTTTGAAGGGGGACAAGTAGTACATCTTATCCCAACGAGAGGTGGTCTTCGACTGCAAAGCTTATGGTCGTGACATAATCGTGGGCTTGATGATGTCATCCATCCTGCCGTTCTGGCGGTCGTGCTCTTGTTGCACGCAAACAGTAACCTCCAGATCACTCCTTGGGACCCTACGCCCGTGCTTGCCTCCTTAGCACAAAATAGGAAACCTCCAGCTCTACGACTGTTGGCGCGTGCCTGGCCTTGGTCGTCATGGCTGGCATCACCTCGGCCTCATGAGATGAGTGCTTGCATAGAAATCTCCGCTCCTCAAGAGGCCGCCTGGGGAAGACGCTCCTTAAGGAGGTCTTGGGGTCGTCCGCCTCGCGAGGCATGGCTCCTCGCGAAGGTCTTGACTTGTCATCGCTGAAGATGAGCCGTACCAGGCCGTCGATGGAGCCACGCCGTGCACCGCAGGATGGCAAGTCTGGGTACCCTGGTTCCCTGTACGCCGACAGTAGCCCTCGGGCCCAAGGCGCGCTCACACATGGCTTCGAGGCGAAGCCAAAGGGCAAGTGCGGAGCACCGCGGACCCCAATTAAGTGCGGACCGAGTCGATGTTTGGCTCTTGATGGCACATGGGCATCTCCCATGCTGCCTTGGCAAACGTCCGACTTGACAACTTCCTGCTATATGCAGAGAAAATCATCATTACACGAGATCGTGGGAGGCTAAGGATTGGCCTTCCTTGGGCTATAAATGGGAGAGAGGCGGAGCCCCCTACCCATCTTTGCCTTCTCGCTTCTTGCTTCACCTGCCTCCCGCTCCACCGTCTTGCTAGAGCATCCATGGCACTGATCAGGACGTTCTCCGCCGCAGAGAAGGGGAAAGACCCTCTGGTGGAACCCGAGCTTCTCCTGCGGAAGAAAAGGCCTGATCACTCATGGGGCGGCGCCACAAAGACCGCAATGACAAGGCCTTGGTAAGAATGGGCCCCACTAGGCTTCCCCGTCCCCCTATTTGCCCGTGCACAGTGGCCAGCGTGCGGGAGTGACGACCGGCACCGCATGGAGTGGGGCCATGGAGGAGGGCAGGCGGTGGCCGTGGGGCTGCTTCACCCACGGACCCATGCTGAAGGCATGGCCCACGAATTCATTGTGTGGGTGGCAATGCTGCCGCGCACATGGATTCGACTCCTAAGGCCCTTCACGGGGGAGATACCGCTGAGGGGGCCTGTCGAGCTGTGGCTGCAGCACGACGGATGCTCCGGCCAGGCTTCACAGGCGGAATGCGAGGTCGTCGACTCCAGCGAGGTTTTCATGACCCGGGGGTGGGGCGTGATCGCCCACGCCTGCCGCTTGGAGGGAAGCCATGCCACCTACCTTGAGTCTGACGGGGCGTCGGCGCTTCTCTTAAAGGACTTCGAAGAGGAAGGTCGGCGCTTGGGGTGCTGCCCTGAGGGAGGTGACCGCGGTGGCTGGGCCTCCAGCGGTCAAGTTGCCCTTGGCCTTGTTAGTGAATCCTCCGAGAGTAGCAGCGCCTCTTCTGATAGCAGCAGCGATTCCTCCGAGGATGACTCGAGAGACGACATCATCTATGAGCCGCAGAGCCACCGGGCCCATACCTCAACAACGGTGTGAGCCCGTTGTCACCGGTGATGCCCCCAAGGTTGCGGTCTTCTTCGGAATTCCTCTTTTGTTTTGTCCCTGCAAGATGTCATGACGAACCCCTTGGGGGCATGTAAAAACTGTGTTGCCTTTACTTAGGCGCTATTGTTCTCCAATTAATGATGCGCTCGCGTTCCTCAGTACAACACGATCCCCCTTTCATTCCCGCGGTAGCTTTGTGCTCTACGTCAGCAGGACCCGGTCCTCAGGCAGGCTCTAGCTGTCGCTGGTATGCGAGGTCATGATGCTGTGGAAAAGGCTAGGAGGTGAGAGGCCCTAGGTCTAGTGAGAACCCCTAAGGCGCGATGATCAGGAGGTCCCGTTTGACGCGCAAGCGGCTCTTGAAAGATTTAAAGGGAGGCACCTTTTCCCTAGCGAGATCGCAAGGTCCGAGATGCTTAACATGGGATGCACACTTTGTGTATGTTTAATGACTTATCGTGGTGAGCTGTAGTTAGTCTCGCATTGCGGGGGGCAGCCTTAGTGCGGTGTCCAAATGCGTCCCCAGTAACTGCGGCGTCCCCAGGCAAGACTCACGCCGACCCCTCTTCCCTCGCTCATCTGGGTTCTCTACGTCCTCGGGTCCCGGCCCTCGAGCAAGGCTCAGCTACCGCAGGTATGCCAGGTCGCGGTGCCGTGGACAAGGCCAGGGGCTGATGGCTCGAGGGCAAGTAGGGGCCTAGAGACGCGATGCTGGGGGGCTCTAATAACCCACAAGTATATGGGATTGCAACACTTTTCGAGGGTAGATTATTCAACCCAAATTTATTGATTCGACACAAGGGGAGCCAAAGAATATTCTCAACTATTAGTAGGTGAGTTGTCAATTCAACCACACTTGAAAGACTCAATATCTGCAGCAAAGTATTTAGTAAGAAATTAGTATGGAAGTAATGGTAATGGTGGCAAAAGTAACAGTAGCAGTTTTGTAGCAATCGTAACAGTGGCAACGAAGAAGTAACATAACAAAGATCAATATGTGGAAAGCTCATAGGCAATGGATCAATGATGGATAATTATGTCGGATGTAATTCATCATGCAACAATTATAACATAGAGTGACACAGAACTAGCTCGAGTTCATCAATGCAATGTAGGCATGTATTCCGAATATAATCATACGTGCTCATGGAAAAGAACTTGGCTTACATCTTTTGTCCTACCCTCCCATGGCAGCGGGGTACTATTGGAAACTAAGGCATATTAAGGCCTACTTTTAATATAGTACAGGACCAAAGCATTATCACTTAGTGAATACATGAACTCCTGAAACTACGGTCATCAACGGGAAGTATCCCGACTATTGTCACTCCGGGGTTTGCCGGATCATAACACGTAGTAGGTGACTATAACTTGCAAGATAGGATCAAGAACTCACATATATTCATGAAAACATAATAGGTTCAGATCAGAAATCATGGCACTCGGCCCCTAGTGACAAGCATTTAGCATGGCAAAGTCATAGCAACATCAATCTTCGAACATAATCGGTACTAGGGATCAAACCCTAACAGAACTAAATCGATTACCTGGTAAATCTCATCCAACCCATCACCGTCCAGCAAGCCTACGATGGGATTACTGCACAGCGGTGAGCATCATGAAATTTGTGATGGAGGATGGTTGATGATGATGGGGGCGACGGATTCCCCTCTCCGGAGCCCCGAACGGACTCCAGATCAGCCCTCCAAAGGAAGAATAGGGCATGGCGGTTGCTCCGTATCGTAAAGCATGATGAATCCTTCTCTCTAATTTTTTCTCCCCAGCCGTGAATATATAGAGTTGGAGTTGAGGTCGGTGGAGGTCCAGGGGACCCACGTGGCAGGGGGGCGCGACCCAAGGGGGTGGGCGCACCCTGCACCCTCATGGACAGGGTGTGGGTCCCCCTCTGTTGATTCCTTTGCCAATATTTTTTATTAATTGCAAAATGTGACTCCATGGAATTTCAGGTCATTCCGAGAACTTTTATTTCTGCACAAAAATAACACCATGGCAATTCTACTGAAAATAGTGTCAGTCCGGGTTAGTTCCATTAAAGTCATGCAAATTAGAGTCCAAAACAAGGGCAAAAGTGTATGGAAAAGTAGATACGTTGGACACGTATCAACTCCCCCAGGCTTAAACCTTTGCTTGTCCTCAAGCAATTCAGTTGACAAACTGAATGTGATAAAGAAAAACTTTTACAAACTCTGTTTGATCTTGTTGTTGCAAATATGTAAAGTCAGCATTCAAGGTTTCAGCAAAGATTATGAACTAACCATATTCACAATAACATTTAGGTCTCATGTTTACTCATATCAATAACATAATCAACTAGCGAGCAAGAATAATAAATCTCGGATGACAACACTCTCTCAAAACAATCTTAATATGATATAACAAGATGGTATCTCGCTAGCCCTCTGTGAGAAAGTAAAACATAAATGCAGAGCACCCCTGAAGATCAAGCACTGACTACACATTGTAATTCATGGCAAAAGAGATCGAGTCATAGTCATACTCAATCTAAAGTAATAGAAATGCATGCAAATGACAGCAGTGCTCTCCAACTGGTGCATTTTAATAAGAGGATGATGACTCAACATAAAATAAATAGATAGGCCCTTCACAGAGGGAGGGAGGGATTTGTAGAGTTACCAGAGCTCGAGATTTGAAACAGAGAGAAATAATATTTTGAGCGGTATACTTTTATTGTCAACACGATCTCGATATCTTACATGCTACAATACATTAGAGGCAGTTCCCAAACAGAATGGTAAAGGTTATACTCCCCACCACCTAGCACATTCCGCGGCTGGTCCAAAACAACGGGTACAGTCCAACTAACAACAATCATGGGGGAGTTATGTTTGCAAATATTTTGATTTGATTTGAGCATGGGACTGGGCATCCCGATTACCGACCATTTTCTCGTGAATGATGAGCGGAGTCCACTCATCATGAGAATAACCCACCTAGCATGGAAGATATAGACAACCCTAGTTGATACATGAGCTATTCGAGCATGCAAAACAGAATTTAATTTGAAGGTTTAGAGTTTGGCACATACAAATTTACTTGGAACGGCAGGTAAATACCGCATATAGGAAGGTATGGTGGACTCATATGGAATAACTTTGAGGTTTATGGAAGTGGATGCACAAGAAGTATTCCCGCTTAGTACAAGTGAAGGCTAGAAAGAGACTGGGAAGTGACCAACTAGAGAGAGACAACAGTCATGAACATGCATTAGAATTAACCAACAATGAGTGCAAGCATGAGTAGGATATAAATCATCAAGAACAAAAATAGCATCGAGGCTATGTTAATTTTGTTTTAAATACATGCGTGAACATGTGCCAAGTCAAGCCACTCGAATCATTAAAAGGAGGATACCACCCTATCATACCACATCACAACCATTTTAATGGCATGTTGGCATGGCATGAATAACTATAATATGCTAGCTAATTATGGATGTCATGAATAACTATAATCTCTAATTGTCATTGCAAACATGTTTCATTCATAATAGGCTGAATCGGGAATGATAAACTAATCATATTTACAAAAACATGATAGGTCGAGTTCATACCAGCTTCTCCCATCTGAATCATTTCATCATATATCGTCATTATTGCCTTTCACTTGCAAGACCGGACGGTGTGGATAATAACAATAGTGCATGTGCATTAGATTAAGCTGGAATCTGCAAACATTTAATTCAAAGGAGAAGACAAGGTAATATGGGCTCTTGGTTAGATCAACAATAATGCATATGAGAGCCACTAATCATTTTCATCGTGGTCTTCTCCTCTCGAGCCCCAAAGAAAAGAAAAGAAATTCAAAGAATATTAAAGCTATTCACGAGAAAGCTCCCAACAAGCAAAATAAGAACGAGAAATCTTTTCGGGTTTTCTTTTAATTACTACTACTACAAGCATGGAAAGTAAACTAGCTAAAAGCTACAACTAATTTTTTTTGATTTTCTCTCAAAGTTTTTCAAACACACAAGAATAAAGCAAGAGAATAAACTAGCATGTACAATGAAAACATATGAACACCAACAACTAGAATGAGTGTGTGAACATGAATTAATGCCGGTTCAAAATATGTACCCCCCGAGCTTAGGCTTTTTGCCTAAGATGGCCTATGGCCACGGCTGGCCTGGCGGATATCTAAAGTTATAGTTGGGGTTGTAGTGAGACACATCAGCTACTGCTTGAAGAGCTGCAGCCTGGAGGCGAGCTGCCTCCGTCCTCCTCTCATAGTCATTTGCCTCCTCCCTAGTCATAAAACATCTCTTGTTTACCTGAAAGTTAAAGAAAGTAGTAGCAGATTAGTCGGTACTGGAGGGACTGTTCATTCCTCTCAGGAAAACTGATGGTGAACTATAGAATTGTAATCTAGAAAAGCATGTGGCAACTCAATATCATTTTCATTTATGGGTACACCAAGATAATGAGCTAAACGAGTTGCATAAATTCCACCAAATAAATCTCCATTTTACCATTAAGATGTAACCTGCGTTCAACAATGGACCCCAAGTTATCTCGTTTATCGCCTAATACCACACTCTTGAGGACACATAGATCTGGGATGCACATGTGACAAAGCTCATCTTTACCGTCAATGCATCTACCTATTAGCAAGAAAATCATTATACTCAGATTTATGAGGTTCCTTTAAGATGCCCCACTATGGGATTTTACAAGCAGTGTTAAAATCTTCAAGGTCCATGGTGTGTGATTTATCATAGAGGTCAAATATAACAGTGTGAGTGTTGCGCTTAGATGTAAAGTTAAACCTCCGCTCAAAGGAATCAGGGAGGTGATAGTATTGGCGGCACTTATGTGATATGAAGTCCTCAAGATCGGCATTACGCACATACTCATCAAATTCATCCTTGATGCTAGCTTGGATCATAAATTCATCTGACGGCCATTCGCAAGGCCGCACTGGAGGTTCTCTTCGTGGTTCAAGGTCCGTCTCATGTATCGCAGGCCTCGGTGCTTGCTTCCTTGAAGAACCACCTTGATACATTTTCCTAAATATCTTTCCTCGTTTGGAAAATTTCTGAAATTTTAGTGACTCAAAATAAAACTGAACCAAACTCAACAAGATTGACAATAACTACTCCCACAAGTGCCTAGAGGCTATATCATGCATTAAAACTACTTTAGACCATATAAATTTGACATGCAAGCTCAAGAACAGGGTCACCTCAGCAGCAAAAATTTGCAATAAATAAAGCACTAGACCAAAATCTAATTGGCCCATTGGAGGATTCACATACCGAATAACAATCCCCCAAAGAGGTTTTGTGAATGGAGCTTTGAGCCAGGAGATCGAAAACGGCAGCAAGACGAGCAAGAACAAAAGTTTGAGCTACGGGATGATTTTTTCTGGAGGAAGACAAAGTGTGTGGGTGCTGCAATAAGTGGAGTGGGCCACGTGGGGCCCACAAGGTAGGGGGCACGCCCAGGGGGGTAGGGTGTGCCCTCCACCCTCATGACCAAATGGTCGGTCCCCATGGTGTGTTCTAAGTGCCAGAAATTCTCAAATATTCTACAAAAAATTATACTCCATTTTCAGTGCATTTGGAGAACTTTTATTTTCGGGGTATTTTTTATTGCAAAGATAATTCGGAAAATAGACAGAAAATACTATTTTTGCTTAATTTATTCTAAATAAAAGAAAGTAAAAGGTTGGTACAGAAGGTTGTGCTCTCTAACTTCATCCATCTCAGGCTCATCAAAAGGAATCCACTAACAAGGTTGATCAAGTCTTATTAACAAACTTCTTCCGAATAACATGAAACCACAGATTTTTTGAATAACACTAGGTTACCTCAACGGGGATATGCATGTCCCCAACAATAAGAATATCATATTTCTTTTTGGCAGTTGGAAGAGGGAATTCAAAACCTCCAATAGTAATAGTTGAAATTTTTCCAATAGAATTGGTACTATGAACTTGAGGTTGTTTCTTCGGGAAGTGTACCGTGCTCATTTCCATAACATGAACAGTGACATTGCCTTTGTTGCAATCAATAACAGCCCCTACAGTATTCAAAAAGGTTATACCAAGGATGATCGGCATACTGTCGTCCTCGGGAATATCAAGAATAACAAAGTCCATTAAAATAGTAATGTTTGCAACCTCAACAGGCACATCCTCACAAATACCGATGTGTATAGAAGTTGATTTATCATCCATTTGCAAAGAGACTTTAGTAGGTGTCAACTTATTCAAATCAAGTCTTTGATACAAAGAGAAAGGTATAACACTAACACCAGCTCCAAGATCAGAAAAAACAATTTTAACATAGTTTCTTTTAATGGCATGCTATAGTTGGTACTCCTGGATCTCCAAGTTTCTTTGGTATTCCATCCTTAAAGGTTTAATTAGCAACATGGTGGAAATTTCAGCTTTCGGTATCTTTCTTTCATTTATAACAATATCGTTCATATACTTGGCATAGGGATTCATTTTAAGCATATTAGTCAAACACATACGCAAAAATATAGGTCTAATTATTTCAGCAAAGTGCTCAAAATCCTCATCATCCTTTTTCTTGGATGGCTTAGGAGGAAAAGGCGTGGGATTCTGAACCCGTGGTTCTCTTTCTTTACCGTTCTTCCAAGCAATGAAGTCTCTCTTATCATAATGTTGATTCCTTGATTGTGGGTTATCAAGATCAACAACAGGTTCAATCTCTACTTCATTGTTATTACTAGGTTGAGCATCAACATGAACATCACAATTAACATTATCACTAGATTCATATTTATTACCAGATTGTGTTTCAGCAGAAATAGAAATATCATCGGGATTCTCAAGTGTGTCTATAACAGGTTCACTAGAAGCATGCATAGTCCTATCTTTTTTTCTTTTTCTTAGAAGGAATAGGTGCAGCAACATTAGTTATATGAGAATCTTGCTCAACTCTAACAACATTATCATTGTTCTTATTATTTAATTCATTGAGCAAATCATCTTGTGCCTTAAGCACTAGTTCTACTCGAGTGGTAACTGAGGGAGTCCTGGATTAAGGGGTCCTCGGACAGCCGGACTATATACTTTGGCCGGACTGTTGGACTATGAAGATACAAGATTGAAAAACTTTGTCCCGTGTCCGGTGGGACTCTACTTTGCGTCGAAGCCAAGCTTGGCAATTCGAATATGTAGATCTCCTTCTTTGTAACTGAGTCTGTGTAACCCTAGCCCCCTCTGGTGTTTATATAAACCGGAGGGTTTAGTCCGTAGGACAAGAACAATCATAATCATAGGCTAGTTTCTAGGGTTTAGCCTCTACGATCTCGTGGTAGATCAACTCTTGTAATACTCATCTCGTCAAGATCAATCAAGCAAGAAGTAGGGTATTACCTCCATCGAGAGGGTCCAAACCTGGGTAAAACATCATGTCCCCTGCCTCCTGTTACCATTAGTCTTAGACGCACAGTTCGGGACCCCCTACCCGAGATCCGCCGGTTTTGACACCGACATTGGTGCTTTCATTGAGAGTTCCACTATGTCGTCGTGATAAGGCTTGATGGCTCCTTCAATCATCTTCAACTAAGCAGTCCAGGGGGAGGTTTTCCTTCCTGGATAGTTCTTCATATTCGACGGCATCGTACTGCGGGCCAACTCGCTTGGACATCTGGAGCAGATTGATAGCTATGCTCCCAGCCATCAGGTCAGGTTTGGAAGCTTAAACTATACTGCCGACATCTATGGAGACTTGATCTTTGACGGATCCGAGCCCATGTCAGGTGCGCCGAACGGTCACGACGGGCATGACTTTGATCTGCCATTGGACAGTATTCGGGAGATCACGCCTGTTGTGGCGCCAGGAATCAATCCGAAGCAGATCATGCCTTCCGAGGACGGGTGGATGGACCCCGCCACGGAGGGCGCACACTCATCGGCGTTGGAGCCGAACACAGATCCCACCTCCTGTGAGCATGGTGTCATTGGACCCTCGGACTCGTCTCCGTCTACAGGATCCGAACCGCGTGCGTCTGTGCCTATCGAATCTGATTGGGCACCGGTCATTGAGTTCACCGCAGCGGACATTTTTCAGCACTCGCCCTTGGGTGACATGCTAAACTCAGTGAGGTCTCTTTCCTTGTCGACAGATTCTTGGCCGAACTATGTCTGGCTCGAGTGGGAGGCGGACGATGAAGAAATTCGTTCCCCACCCACCACCCACTTAATAGCCACTGTCGAGGACTTAACCGACGTGCTTGACTTTAACTCCGAAGACATCAACGGTATGGACGATGATGCAGGAGAAGAACAGGAATGACCGCCTATAGGGCGCTGGACAGCCACTTCATCATACGATATATATATGGTGGACAACCCCAAAGAAAGCAATGGCAATGAGGCAATGGACGATAACCCCTGGGAGAAGCAATCTAAGCACCAGCGTCATAGGCGCCGCTCCAAGCCCCGCCATAGCAAAAATAGCGATACCGACACAAGAGATAACAATCTGTATGGTGCCGAAGACAAAAACAATCCTGCCCATCCAGGCTTCGAGCAGGCCGAGCAACAGGATGGGCAAGCTAGCCCTATGGAACAGCCGACAGATGGAGAATCAGAGGACGATAATTACATGCCTCTCTCCGAAGACGAAGTGAGCCTTGGTGATGAAGAATTCATCGTGCCTGATTGTCCTCTCGAGCTGGACTGCTTAAAACGCCGGCTTATAGCCACTGCAAAAAGCCTAAAGAAAAAGCAGCAATAGATTCAAGCTGATCAAGAGCTGCTAACTGACAGATGGACCAAGGTCCTGGCTGCCAAGGAATACGGACTCGAGCGCCCTAAAAAAAGCTACCTAAAATGTAGGTTGCTACTGTAACGCCCCGGATCCGATGTGCCAGGTGTCTGCCAGTTATTCGTCGGTGTTGCCATGTCATTTGCTTGCATTTTGCATTTTTCCATGTCATCATGTGCATCTCATTTTACATACGTGTTCGTCTCATGCATCCGAGCATTTTCCCTGTTGTCCGTTTTGCAATCTGACACTCCTATTTCCTCCGGCGTCCCCCTTTTGTCTCTTGTTGTGAGCGGGTGTTAAACATTCTCGGAATGGACCGTGATTTGCCAAGCGGCCTTGGTACACCACCGGTAGACCGCCTGTCAAGTTTCGTGGCATTTGGAGTCTGTTTGATACTCCAACAGTTAACCGGGGAACCGTAAAGGCCTCGTGTGTGTTGCAGCCCAAAACCCATCCAAACCCCCTCCATCCTCTCGGTCGTTTGATCGCGATCGTGTGGGCGAAAACCGCTCCAAATTTGGACTCTCCTAGCTCCCTCTAGCTATAAATAGGTCGTCCCCCTCCATTTTTCGTGGATGAACCCTAGCCTCCTCTTCCTCCGCACCGTCGGACACATCTCCCCCGTCGTCGGACATGTACGCCCTTCGCCCCGTCCAATAGAACGCCGCCACGTCAGCTCCCCGCCGCCTCCACCACACCTCCTCTCTCCTCCCGCCGCCACCGGCCCGCCCGAGCCCGCGCGGGGCCCGCCAAAGCCCATCGGTGCCAGGGTTGGCCCGACTCACGCCGCCGCCTCGCCTGCCCGCCCGCCAGCGCGCCTCCCGAGCTCTGCCCGTCTGCGACTCTCCGCCGC